>NC_047154.1:8061406-8361406 GCF_009819705.1 Hippoglossus hippoglossus | reverse complement strand
ACTGGAGGTGTGGACCTGTCTCACTCAACCTCCATGAGACAAAACAACCCAACCAGCCTTGCTCCTGCAGGTAAAACTATACCTGCAACTCCCCTTTGTACGCGGTGCTACTTTTCACAAGTGCTCAAGGTATTACTTACTCCTCACCTTGAATACCCTCAAGATCAGGTTCTACCTGTTCATGTTCCAGATGGCACAACAAGCCTTACTGATGTTTTAATTCCGTTCATGAAGTTCTGTCTCCCCCTGCTGTTTTACTGTACTGTCTGATTCATTGTTTACCAGGAAGTCTCAGAACCATAAATACATAAACTATGCATATAATAACACTTAAGTTTGCCTGAAAATTGTCAATTTAGTTCTTCACAATTCCTGAGATATAAGATTTATGGGGACTCCTTTTTACCTAATCACAGATTTACAGAACCTTACACAAGTTTGTTTTATTCTTTATATTTCTGCTATTGTGTTTGATTTGAATTTAGACAATTATGTGTTAATGTAACCGTTAAAAAAAAGGGGGTATTGTTATTACAGTTGACTCATTGAACTGAATCAAAGATATTTGCCAACAAACTTGTGATAGAATAAAATGCAATTGCTTTGAATGAAATATGCATTAAAACAGTGATTAGTTCAAAATTTGTTCTACCGAGTCTGTATGTAGTTTATCATGAAATGGAGGTACACACTCAAAGTGCAATTACATCAATAAATCAATCCCTAAAATGCTTTACAGAGTCTATAAAATCAGCCCCCTAGCGATCCACAGACTCCCATCCATACATCCAGAACAAGACAAATATTAGCAGGAAGTCAGCTGTCATGAATATTATACATTTGAAAATAGAAAACACCTAGGGCATGAAAAGAAAGATAAATACAGATTAAAATACTCAAATTAATCAGGAAAAGATACAACTCGAATTCTAAAAGAGATGTGAAAGGATAAATGTAAAATACAGATAAAAGAATAAAATACTAAAAGAGCAGTAAATAAAACCAGAGAAAGTAGGTAAATAAGGAGTAAATGGATATATCTGCAAAACAGTCTAAGGTGTATGAATAAATTCCCGAGATAAATAAAAATAGAAATAGAAATGTATATGTAGAAATATCCACATTCTCTCCTGCAGACCCCGGGTCTTCAGGGAGGCTGGACCAGAGACCATAGTGATACAAATATGAGATGCTCTAAGATGCCCTTAGACCAGTAAGGTACACAACAGAAATATCCTAAAACTACTGTGAGAACATCTGCTTGTGTTGATGGTCTTCATGGAATCTTTTCTTAGATTGTTATTGTCCCAACTTAGATTTGACTATTTATCTTCTTGAGGAGGCCCAACCTTCTCGATATAGTTGCACTTTGTCCTGTTTTTCTATCATCGTAATCTTAAGCATAAATAATTCCCCACTTTAACCACTGCAGTGATATTTTAACTCCCCTGTGTCACACTTCAGTTTGTCAGGTTAGGGTCAAAGTTGATCATTATCCTGGATTACAAAAGAAAGACACGCTCTGGTTTATTTTTTTATGGTTCGATCAATCACAGTCGTGTTGGTTGGGACTTGTTTTGCTGGAACATTTGCATCAACAGTTCTATGTGTAATGTTTAATTATTCAGTCCAAAGTTTGTCATTTTCAGCGTGAACTCTGTCTGGTTGCTCTCGTTTTTCGACCATAGCAAAGGGGATTGAAACAAGTAGGGTCCAGCTGCAGCCACAGCACAAACGAGAAGGAAGTTGAACTTCCAAATATAGTTCATGAGCTGGGTTGAGTCCATAGATTATATAAAAAGTTGAGTCACGGAAGAGACTCTGTCGGTTTCTTCTTCTTCTTATCCTCCTAGATAAAACTTATAGAAAAGCATTTATCTAAAAACACGGTTTAAAACAAAATTTCAAGAATGGAAGATTTAATAAAAGTATAAAAGGTTAGAAGAGGTAAAATGATTAAGAGAATAATAAAATATTGAAATAAAATTCATATTCAATAAATAAAAATAAGACGTAAAAAATTTAAATATAAGAGTAGAAGAGGTAAATTAAATAAAAGAGACAAATCTGTATCAAATGTAAAAAAAGTTGAAAGGGGAAAACTGTAGCGTAGGAAATCACAGTTCATACTGAAGAGTAAACAGTTTTTTAAAAGACTTTGACCGGCCTCATTTTCTCTGTCTCTCCACCTCTTGGCTTTTAATTTTTTTGACAACTTGTTATCTTTTCTGTTGTTCCTTTTCTTTTAATTTAATGTACATATTGTAAACGTCCAATATATAAGATGGTCAGCAAAACACTACAGCCCACAGTTAAAACAATGGAGAGAGTTGTCTCTCTCCCACCACTCACAGGTTGAGGACACTGAACCACGAGTGCAAAACGAGCACAGCATTACCCCCTGACAATGAATGTAGACGAGTCCTACACTGTGAACTGATCAGCTAATGTATAATCCAATGTATAACATATACAGTATATGTGTTTTTCTAACTCTTAAGTGTCAGTGCAAAAGTCCATTGCTCCGAAAGTGCACACTCTGGGTTTGGATTTTCAGACCCTGTTAACATGTTGCTCTAGACTAACGGTCATCTTCTGCACCGGAAAGTCAATTTCAAAACGGAAAATACTTTCTTTAATGTTGCTGGGGCAGGAGCCCAGATTTCAATTTAGCATGATTCCTGTCTGATGTCTGATGATATATCACAACATTTATAATAAGTATGTTTGCAAAAATGTTTCATATTTGCCATTTAAGGTTTGGATATTAGAGTTCTCTTTTATATACTAAGTGATTTCAGGTTGTGCTTTATGCTGTATTGTTTTTCCTTGTGATGTAAAATCTACTTGATATGACTCATAGACTCTGTCTTTTCATCTCTTTATTTCAATTTAGAGCATAAGTACTCCTTAGATACATGTATGTAGATGCCTCATTGAATGAGAGAACAGGAGGAATTTCAATCAGCAGGTTTCCTAGATTTATGAAATGTTGACATTACCTATGGATTTCATTATCTTAACAACTTCATTCCAAGATGGAGAGGGATATACTATTAAAATGTATATCCACTTATATAGTGATCATATCGCTATGTAGTACAGTGGGTGTGGATTGTTAAAAACAATACTCACTAAACTTAAACTTCAATCCATTTTACCATTTAAATTTTTTTTCATTGTTAATTGTTTTAAAAAAAGAGGGGATAGATGAGGCTTCTGAAACCGGGCTTGCCAAAGAAAAGTATATTTTTTCTACTTATAGTGGGCCAACAGTGAAGTAATATATATGCTACAGGGATGTTTACAAGAGTTTTTTATGTACTCAAATAAAAAGTATAGCCTACATTTGAATGTAAATAATTATAAAAAATACATTCATATTAAAATTACAATAGTTTTCCTCATTATTTCTTCTTACTAATTGCTAGAAATACCTGTATTTTTCAAATTGTTAATCTGAGCGTCTATTGTTTGGCTTGTTCATTCCTCAATGAGACCAAAAACAAACACAAAGAACACATGATCTCAGTGTCATCAGGTGATGAGTACGTTGCCCCCTACGTCTTTGCTTAATAGTTGCTAAACTGATAAATAATAATACTTTCAATCTATTTTTCATGTACTGTAGTCTAATGTCTTGCGTGGCCACCGCAGGGTTTGGAGGGGGCACATGTAATTCAACTGGGTAAGTCGTGGGTGTGGTTTACAGCGCCCACATGGCCCAAGTGGCAACCATAGACTGTGGTAACCTACTGTGACGTCACCCATTGGTTTGTGAACTCCAGTTTTGAAGCCTATATACAGTCTATGACATGGCCGCAAGTGGATATACTTGACATTAGCAAGTGGAAAAGCAGTGGCTTTATTTAAACAGCTAAGAAACGCCACAGTAATATGTGCCATGTGTAATGATTCAGTCCAAAGTTTCTCATTTTCAGCATCAACTCTGCCTGGTCAGAGGTCACTCTCATATTCCCGCCTCAGCAAAGAGGATTGAAAACAGTAACAGGACGTAAGCGGAAGAGGAGGAGCATGCCCTCTGAAATAATAATCGGCCAATGGGAGTGAACATCCGGTGAGTCAGACCGGTTAAAACATGGTTAAAACATCACTGTGTAACCATAGACTGTATATATAATGGACGTAGGGTCCGTGACGTCACCCGTTGGTTTCTGAAGAGTGAAAATGAGGCTAGTAGTAGGCGTTCACCCGGCGCCATCTTGCCGGTGCTGACTCCTCCTAGTTCCTGGCTAACCAATAAATGGGCAAAGAGGAGGAGCGCGAGTGAAGACTGACAGCTGAGCCACGCCCGCAGAGCTCAATTTACCTGGTTAGCTCAGGCTAAGGAGCTAGGCTACATGCTACCCGCGGCTGCTAACCGGCTAGCGCTGCGGTGTTGCTGGTTCCGGATGGTCGCGATCTTTACAACGAACTCACTAGAGGTAAGTAACCTTGAAACTACACAACAACAAAACCCATTGCTTTATCTATTATCATAATCATATGCTTACATGCCTCAAGTGGTTTTTAATATGTAATTGTTATAAAAGTAACCGTTTATTTAACACGTGTAATGAACAGATTGAAGCAAATTAACTACACTACTACAGAGTCGTGTGTTTGGTTGTGACTTGATTTTAATTTTAATAAGTTAATAAGTTAATATCAATACGCTACATGTGTAAGTTGCATGTGATAGTAACTATATGTTTCACAAATGTTCTGATACAGGCTGGTATAACAACCATTACTATAGCCACCTTGTTTATTTAGCCTGTTATGGAATTTACAGTGAATTAGACAGTTTAGATAAGATTATAATCTCCACACACCACTGTTGTAAACAGTTCTCATATTTATTATATAATTATGTTTTCACACAGATCATAATCATTTCAGCTTAGGAAATAGGTGGTGGACATCAGCCTCAGGTTCTCTATGTGAATGTCTATTCTAGTAAAGTTACACTTCCTATAATTGATTTATGTGACAAAAAAATACATTATTCTGCATGTCCACTTATTTAACACAATAATTCAGTACAGTCTGCCTAATAATAATCTGTGTAACGTAGTCAAGTCAAATGGGTTGGCGAGTGAAACAACTTTACATAACATTAGATATCTTACGTGGTGGAGCTTATTCTCCAAACACACAGTCTCCTGTCTCGGTTCATGTCGGTAATAACTCCCGTACGGTCCCGTTAGCATCGCCATTACTGCTGGTATCTTGCCTGCAGGCTAGCGGAGCTAAACTAACAAGCCAGGTACAGAGACACCGATACCTGCTCATCACTACTAACACTAACACATACATAACATACTATACTTTACTTACCACAGAAACGGGAACGCAGACGTCTTTAAGTTATCCGTCAGGAGAACAAGCCGAACATCAAACCGTATTATTCATCCGATATGTGAGTGAAACCTCTTCACAGACTCAGGTCCTGTTCGGTGACGGGGGTTAGCCTGTTAGCCTGTTAGCTCAGGTGAAGCCGAGCAGGCAACAGGCTAGGAGCTGGAGTCGCGAGCTAACGGTGACGTCACCTGTCCATCAAGTGATAATTATTCATAATATCAAACCTCTATATAATTTAAACGAGTGAGTTAGAAAAAGATTCACCCCCCTCAGAGTTGTCATGAAGGAAGAACTAAGTGATTGAGACTAAAACCGTTTTTTGAACCATGCTGTAAACAGGTTTAATTCTGCTCTAAAGTCGGGCTTTTTAACATGGGAGTCAATGGGAATTGACTCCTTCTTGGAGCCAGCCTCAAGTGGCCACCCAGTGAACTGCAGCTTTTTACACTTCCGTATTGGCCTCATCGCTCAGCCCGGGATGTTGCCCCTTGTGTGTAACTCATATAATCTGTAAACAGGGGGGAGCAGACATTTACATTCAGGAGAAGGTGGACATTTTAGTAAGTGAGTCCTCTCTCGCTGTGAAGAAGAAGAGGTGAGCTTGAATGTTTTACAGTCTGTTATTAGTTGTGGTGCAAAGCAGTGAAATCTTAGACATGTTTTTTTCTGGCGTAGTTATTTTGGTGAAAGTCTGTGTGTCAGCATGTGTTTCTGTGTTGATGACAGAGATGCACAGTTAGTCTATGTCGTGCTTCACACTTTCTACTTGCATGTGTGTACACACCATATATGTATGGGAATGTAAGTCTCAGATGAAAAAAAATCATTTATTTTCATTTAACAGCTTCTCGTTTAGATGAAGTTAAAAAAATATGAAAGCAAGACTCAGAATAGAGTAATATAGGATCGTAGAAAATAAATCATTTCTTTATTTATATTTTTAAATGATGTATTGTTTTATTTTTTGAATTATGGTTTGTCTACTACTGATTACATTCTTCATTCAACTGGGATGGCACCCCGGCGAGCACAAGGCCCAACACTGCCCTTACGACGCCACATTTAAATTCACACACTCATCAGTCCCCAAAACATGTCTGAGTTTTTCATCCAGAACGATAAATCATTTAACTTTAAAAAACGATCCTATCATACAATATTGAAGCAAGTAAGTCATGGATCCGCTCCTTGATCAGTATACTCATGCATCTCATTCTAGATTTAACGCAGTTATCTTGATTGACTCAATCACACTATGTGCAAATCAATGACTGGAAAACAAAGGGGTGTGAAGGACGCAACACACTCATCATGAAATGGCTTCACATCACAGTACAAAACCACAAATTTCACTCTTTCCCTCATTCCTGTTGCTGCTAGCTGTGTTTCCTCTCCAGTATGGTTCAGAAGGTGGCAGTGATCGGTGCAGGACCTTCAGGTCTGACCAGCATCAAGGCCTGTTTGGATGAAGGCCTGGAGCCGACGTGTTTCGAGAGCAGCCATGACATCGGAGGACTATGGAGATTTAAGGTTAATGATTAACTGTAATCATGGTCAATCATGGTCATGGGATTCTTAGTCTGTGAAGGACAGTAAATGAAAGTGAAACCCTCTCTTTTGTCATATGAACGAATCAGCAATTAACATGTTAAATAATTGTTGGAAATAATGTTTCTTATTTAAATCAGAACATGCTAACCTGGAATTGGATGCAAACACACTAATAGTGAAATAGATCATAGACCTCCCTACAAGAATGTGAGCTCACACCAGAAATCCAGCTCTGTTCATGTATACTCTGATTATACAATAAAAAACATTCTGAGCTTGAAATCGTTAATTAGGGTCGTACTTAATATATCTACAGTTCATGCTACAACCAGACCGGCACCGCAGTGATCTAGTATTCTAAAAGTCCCGATATTGGATTTTGATTTCAGACGAAGCAGAGAAGTGAATCTTGTGTCCATCATATCTTTTTCAGGAGAAGCCAGAGCCTGGCCGAGCCAACATCTATCAGTCGGTGGTCATCAACAGCTCCAAAGAGATGATGTCGTTCAGTGACTTCCCTCCTCCTGCTGAGCTCCCCAACAACATGCACCACTCTGAGGTGCTGCTGTATCTGCGCCTCTATGTGCAGGAGTTCAAGCTGCTGCAACACATACGCTTCCAGGTCAGTTATTACTAAGAGGAGAAATATTATAATGTAACACACGTCTATTTGGACTTTGAATGTGAAAATGATGAAACTAGACAGTAAGAGAGTCTGTTGGTGGTTATGGAAAATAAATAGGTGGATTTTAATGTAGTGATTCAGAAGAATCTTTTGAGTGCTTCCCTGGAGGATAGAAATAGTGCCACACTCTTTTTTAAATCTAAATGTCCTAAACCACCCTGTGTATTTTGATGGTTTTTATCATCATAATGTTTTTATTTAAAAAAAATTGGGGGGTAAAACATGATGAATACCTATATTTTCTATCACCGTTGATTGCTAAAGCCTTTTTATGCCAGTGACAGCTAGTGGGTGGGCCAAAGGTCGCAGTGACTATTTTAAGAACACCTTTAAGGAAGACATTTTTATTTGGTACAAACATTTACTTGGACTCAAGAATGACCTGATCAGGTCACTAAAACTCTAAACCCTTTTTTGGGAGGGGGGGGGGGGGTGGTGGTATAAGATTGCAGGGCGGGAATTCTAGGTTTTGTTCATGTGTAGCTGTAATTTTCAGATGTAGGGTGTGTCAACTGTGGGGTTCTGTGTCCCAGACCAGCGTGCTCAGTGTGGAGCAGAGCCCAGACTTCGCTGTGACAGGCCGGTGGGAGGTGGAGACGGAGAGCGGAGATGGCCGGAGGGAGACTCGTGTTTTTGACGCAGTGATAGTTTCCACAGGACACTTCACCAAGCCTCACCTGCCACTCAGGGACTTCACAGGTAACCAGGATTCATAATAGTACTCCCCTTCACATTAGCAAGAAACACACTGTAGTTGTTGTGCACGTTATCTAAATGCAGCTTAATATGGAACATTATCTCTTTTCTTATACCGTTTCAGGTATTGAGAGCTTTGAAGGCAGATATTTCCACTCCTGGGAATACCGCAGTGCTGAGGGGATGCAGGGGAAAAGAGTGCTGGTGATTGGGATTGGAAATTCTGGAGGTGATATTGCTGTGGATATCAGCCGAGTTGCTGAGAAGGTACTGAAATACCTCTTTTTTTTAAGTATTGGTTTAATTTCAAGTACAACAGTGTCCAATTGCTGACAGTGTGAATTATGTTAAGCACATTGATATTTCCTCTCTCTGGTGTGACCCGACTCGCAGGTGTACCTTAGCACGAGGAGCGGTGCGTGGGTTGTCAGCCGTGTAGGACAGGAGGGATTTCCTGCCGACCTTGTTGGGACTTCTCGAATGCATTTGATGATACGGAAGCTCTTCCCCTCGTGGATCAACAGTATCCTGGAGAAGAAGCTGAACGAAGCGTTTGACCACACACTATACGGCCTGAAACCAAAACACGGGTATCAAGATACTGCAGATACATTTATTTCATTGTATGGTCAATGTTCAGTGATTATATTTGATCACACCCCACAATATCAGACATATTTCCTTTGCTATCTGTGCAGCCTTGCCATCAGTGAGTTCATAGTTTAACGATTGTCGTGTGGGTTTGTTTTCTTGTGGCAGATTTTTTGCACAGATTCCTGTTGTAAACGACGAGCTGCCGGCTCGGATCCTCGCAGGTCGTGTTCAGGTGAAATCAAACGTGAAGGAGTTCAGTGGGTCCAGTGTGGTCTTTGTTGATGGGAGCGTCATAAACAAGGTCAGTATTAGAACATTTCTTAGAGGGTGGATCAACATTTTGTGTGTGCCGGATCCATGTCACATAATGTAGAAAATGTGTCATATAACACATGTTTGTACAAATCGTGATGGTTTCAAGTCCCTGACTAGAAAAACAACAAAATCATTTAAATGCTCATAGTCAAAGGGCAAAGAGCACCCTGTTCTTTTCAACGCCATCCAGATTCAACTTTTCAAAGTAAACCGCAGATCTGATTTAGTTGGCTGCACAAATTATAAGATGCTCACATGCAAACACAAATTCTCTATCTACACAAGTATAACCTTCTTTTAGGGGATGGGGGGGATGGCACAATTTGCAGATTATTAAAGTTGGATGCCACCCTGGTCATTTTGGTTTGAAGGGAATATTTATTCAATCTTGAAGTGTTATATTTGTTTCACACAGGTGGATGTGGTGGTGTTTGCCACAGGCTACAACTACAGCTTCCCCTTCCTGCCCTCAGCCCTGCAGGCTAAATGTGGTTACAGGCTGCGTCTCTACAAACACGTGTTCCCTCCCGGACTCACCCAGCCGACGCTGGCGGTGGTGGGCTTCATCCACGCCTTGGGGGCTATCAATGCACTGGCTGAGATGCAGGCCCGCTGGGCAACTAGAGTTTTTAAAGGTAAAGGATTACAGTTACATGTGTACATGGACAGTTTGAGCATATACCTTACCTTGATGGGAAAAGCATTTCGCAATATGTGTGATATTAGAACCATGAACCTCTTTTTCAAACTAGAATGTTGCTTCCCAATCATCAAATTCAATATTTCCATTATTAGTTATAATATTTATGAAGAGGTGCACCACAGTGGCTACAGCGATACCCAAATCCCCTGAAGCACAAGGATAAATGTGTCTTCTAATGGCTTTGGTGTGTTTTTTTGTTTGTTTGATTTGATTCTCTCCCATGCAGGTTTATCAACCCTCCCCTCAGAGGAGACTATAGTGAAGGAAATTCAGCAAGACACCACAACAATGCACCAGAGGTAGGATATGATTAACCAGAAACATGGAAATATGCTGAATCAAAAAGCACTCTGTCATATGTATCACGGGACATTTTAAAAGTTCTTATCTTACTATAGCCTCGTTCTTTGACTGATTTAAAACATTTCAGATGATTTGTGTTTAGCTCAGAAAGTACTTTATATGCTGTAAAGGGAATTAAACAATTCCACCTTAGACATTAAAGTTCCCATATTTCTGTTGGTTTTATTGGTCGGTTTTGCTGCACAGAGCCAATCTTACTGTGGCCTTTAGGGTGAAAACACCACAAAGTCAAATGTAATGTTTCACATAACATGACAAGACAGATTACAGGAAAGTGAGGGACAACACTTCTTGTTTGCGATTGGACAAAACCTAGATCTGTGGCACATTGGCACATTCTATTGTCATATTGACAATTGCATTATATAATTTGAGCAAGGAACAGAAACATAAAATTACCTTGATGTAATCATTTAAAATTTTTAATTTTGGACTCAATGTGCTGAACACAGGCAAGGCAGGCAGGAGCAGCTAAAGCAACAAGATTTATTTACACAATGTAATTGGAATAGACAAAACTGAAACCGCTTAGTGTCACAGTCACTGACACTATGACACATAGCAAAGGAAATTGAATATCCCAAAATGTGAGGGCACTTCACTCACATTGCTGTTATCCTGCTGCCACAGAATGAGTTGTAAACAACTTAAGAATGGTTCTAAAATTCAAGAAAGCACTTTCATTTCTCAATGTTTTTTTTCCCCTCACTTTCTTATAAATAAAATCATGGGTTACACTCACTGGTGGAAAAGAAGCAGTGATACTTGTTGTAAAGGAGAATTTGATTTTAATAATATATTAGTGTATTCGCACCTCAGTATTTTGATAATATCATCATTTGAGCAAATATGTCTTAAATGTTCCTCCTTTATTGTCAAATGTGAAGCAACTGAAACACATTTTTGTTTCATTCATATTTGTTTGATCTCCCTCCTTAAGATATGCCTGCTCCGAGCGTAACCCCCTGCAGGTGGAGAACATAGCTTACCTGGACTCTCTGGCAGAGCAGGTAGGGGCCTGTCCAAGCATACCGTGGCTCATGATGAAGGACCCCAGACTGGCTCTGCAGGTTTTGCTGGGTCCATGTACTCCATATCAGTACCGTCTGACTGGACCGGGCCGGTGGGCTGGTGCCCGTCAAGCCATTCTCACTCAGTGGGAGCGTGTGATTCAACCCTTCAGGACCAGAGTGGTACCACAACCAGAGCCCAGACCCTCCTCCAGACTGAGCATCGTAGTGATTTTCTCAGGTGTTACAATGTTGTGCTGCTTCTGCTTTAACAAGCCTCTCTGCTTCTTCTCCTCTGCTCAGTGAGCTGCATGGTTGTGTATGTGTCCATTTTAAAGTTTTTAAGAGATCGTGCTTTTGGACTGTTTGAATGAGAAATAAAATGTTTTTAAACTAAACATGGCAGTTTCTTTTTGGCATTTTGGATGGGAGATTAAGATTAGTTACGAGCTGAATGTCCGTCAAAAGAACGGTTAACTTAGAATATAAAATGCACTTTACCATTTAATTATTTTAAAAACTCTAAATGCAAAAGAATATATATTTTGAACAAACTATCAAGGTCAGCATCAACTGATTAGTAAGTATAAGCTCCTTGTACAAACAAAGAGCTGATTTGCAAAACTATCCATGAACTGTAGTCTACATTTCTAAGCAGTGAGTTTAATAATGGTTATTATGAATAACTCGTGTGTTTATAAGAGAGGAATCCATGCATGAAAACAAGGTTTGAACAGGCTCAGAGTTTATTTTGGTTTTGGTTGACCTCTACTCTGACTCCATCTCTGTATTTATATTAGAAAATAGGAAACTTGTGACTCTTCTGCTTCTAAACATCAACAGATGTAATGACTCGCTTTAAAGTGTGTGACCTTAATGATTCATACATTTATGCTGCAGGATGACAGGATGTGTTTTTATGATTTATGCTTCACAGTGTATGTTTTGACAGATGATTACTGGTTTACAAGAGTAGATATGATCTACTATTAACAGGCCCGTAGCCAGGATTTAAGCAATACTGATTTAAGTTTGCGAAGGTGGGTCACTTGTCCATCATCATTTACCCCGGAGCCCCTACAGGTATGGGGAATAATACTTCCTCAATGGTAGCTACGGCCATGACTATTAACTATGAAAACAACAACTGATTGGTCGACTGAGTGATTGTGGTCTAGCAGCAGCTTATTTGGCATCCAGCTGCTGTTTCCATCTCATATTTGGAGAGAGACTCGCTGTTTACTTGTCCTCCTTTGGGACTCAAGGGTCAGCTCGAGCTACTGATCAACTTTCACATTCCACCCTCACTCCCTCTAGTGTGGGACACACATACTGTGGGACAAACACGCAGCACCAGAAAAAAGTATTTCTTCTTCTTCTTCTTCTAGAGAGAAAAGGTAAGAAATCAGCGCGAACTGCGTGCACACACACACACACACACACACACGTGGACAGTGGATGGCGACTTGAGAGCGCGTGGAGTTTGAGATCGGGCTCAGGACAGCAGATAGAATCTCTTCTCTGCTCTGAGGCTGCAGACAACGCCCGAGCACTGAGTCCACAGCACTTAGTGGGCTGTCGTCCTAACTGCAGCCCGGGCTGGAGGATCACTATGTTCCAAACCTAAAGTGCGACCAACCTCCACAGAGGAATTCACGCAGCAGAGCTTAGCTCGCGGTGAAGGTTTGGTTGTGCAGATTATTCAGGAAACGCACAGAAGCAGAGGAAGCCCAAAGTTCAGGGGGGCAGAGCCACTGTTCGGTGTATAAACCGTCCGAGGACGTGTCATACAACCACACACTGCAGTGTAGGGCCACTGTTGTGATCTGACTCCTCCACACTGATCTGATCCTGGTTGTTTCCTCCACTGAGCTGAAGGATGAGTCGTCGTGTGGCAGTGATCGGAGGAGGCAGCTCGGGTCTGACCGCCATCAAGTGCTGCCTGGACGAGGGGCTCGAGCCTGTGTGCTATGAGAGCAGCGAGGACATCGGGGGTCTCTGGAGGTTCAAGGTGGGTCACAGGGGGCAGTGGGTCTCACTTACCACATACTGTCAGTCAGTTGAATATTTTTATTTTATTATTATTATTTTATTTTTATTTTTTTTCATTTTATTTTATAGCCTATTTTTTTATATTTTGCACTTTCACTTGCTTTCTTGTCAACCTTGTTTTGATTATTTGCTGCTCAAAGGGGGTTCGAGCTTGTGTGGCACTCTGAATCCACGTATAATAAAAAACAATATATAAAATATAAATATAAAATATAAATAAGATTTGCACAAATCACACTACAAGAACAAGACAGTTACAATGTAGAATCTAAATCCTTCCATGCCTCCCTCTCGATTCCCCTACTACCCCTACCTACCTTGGGCACCCACTCCAACAAGGTTAATTGTATGACGTCACTGACCTGACCATGCAATGAGTGATAGAAAACTGATTGCATGAATGTAACCTCTAAATCCGCTACTGCTGCTGTAACAAGTGAATTTCCCTGACGCGGGATCAATTATGTCACAACATTTGGTTGATTTTCTGTTCTGCAGGAGAATCCGGAGGCGGACAGGGCCAGTATCTACCACTCTGTCATCATCAACACCTCCAAGGAGATGATGTGTTTCAGTGACTTTCCGATCCCTGCACACTACCCAAACTACATGCACAACTCGCTCATCATGAACTACTTTCGGATGTATGCTGATCACTTCCAGCTCACCAAGCACATACGCTTCAATGTAAGGAGTCCTCACCACCTTTCTGCTTAAAATGATGTTTCTTTTCTTCTGAAGTGTTGCACCATTCTCCCCCTTAGTTTCACATCTAAAATGCTAATCATTTAAACACAGCAGAAAATTACATTTATAGTCAATATTTGTAACCATTCCTTAAAGACAAGTCTGTGTGTGAACTCTTTCTGTCTCTGTGCCGCACAGACCCGAGTCTTGATGGTGAAGCAGCGATCCGATTTTTCTCACTCAGGCCAGTGGGATGTTGAGATAGAGACCAAGGACGGCAAAAGAGAGAAACACATTTTTGATGCTGTGATGATCTGTATTGGACATCACTGCCACCCCAACCTGCCTCTCCAAGACTTCCCAGGTACAAATGGCATTGATACCACGACGCTCCTCCTTGAGAAGGCTTCTCCCTGCAGGAGCATGATGGGAGGAGTTTGGTTGTCAGGGAGATTCTCACCTCACCTGGTGTGGCACGATATAAAATGGTGGCATTCAGCCTCTCTCTCCCTCCCCTTTCTGACTGTATTCTGACTGTATCTTTTTTGGCTTCAAAGGCCAGTTGATGATCAACTTTTTGACCACAGTATGAACACCATCTGCAGTGTTACAGATTTATTTCTTACACTAAGACCTGGTTATTAACATCTGTCCTGAGTCATCCGATCACAAGTGGTCAGCGTTCAGTTCAGGTCTGAAAGCTCCCTAATGCATCCTGAGATCTGATCATTCAGACAACATTTGGAGGCGGTCTGGGACGCATGTGGCTACGTTCCTTTTACTGTGTGAAAGCAAATGCATCCTGGGCCACATATGAAGGACCTCTTACTCATCACCTCCGTCTCATCTCGCTTGCTTGCTCTTACCGACAAACACACACATTGACAATGGACACATCCGTTAACTCAGGCTGGGTAAAAAACAACAGCCTTTGGTCATCAGGAAAAGGAATAACATACATATGTATTCGCATATAGAGCAGGGAGTTGAGCTCCAATCACAGGTGGTCACAGAAGACACATTCAGGGCACATTTTAACACTTTTAGAGTTGTCCACTTGTGATCGTATCTCTCAGGATGGATGTTAATACCAGGTCTAAACGGGCCCTTGGATGAATGGAACAGTTTGCCGCCACAGAAACACACATCCACCCATTAAACTCATAATAATAATAATAATAATAATAATATATATAGATATTCTTTGTGCAGCAGTTACAATTCTGTTTTCTTTTTTGTCAGGCATTGAAACTTTCAAGGGAAAGTATTTCCACAGTCGAGACTACAAGAGTTCAGAGGAGTGGAGGAATAAAAAGGTGATAGTGGTTGGAATAGGAAACTCTGGCGGAGACATAGCAGTGGAGCTGAGCAGAGTCAGCAAACAGGTAGGACTGAGATATTGATTCATGTAAATGTCTTAAATGTTTTTAACGTCATGGAGAGAATTATATTCACTGATTTTGTTGCTCAGTGCAGAGGATGGCTCATCATTAGAGTCAAGATCTAGAAGATATTCAGAACAACAGACAGTTTAGGTAATATTGGAATAGTGTTCACCTTTGAATTCAGTTCCAGACATTGATTAGATATAATGTTCCACCTGATTCTGTGACTGTTTGTTTGTGGGGTTAGAAAACAACTCAGGTGTGACCACAGGTCTGCGAGGACGTGAAGTTAATAATTGGATACAACTACTAGGTGAAATGTTCAGGAGCAGCTTCCTAGTAGAAACAATATCAGTGGTAAAGCAATACAATTAAAATACCAATTTGGCAGAGACAGGTTTATGTGAAATAGTTTTTAAACAAATGACTGAAAACACACACACGCACTCTCACACCAACTGTACATTGTGAAACATGTCACAAAGGTCAGATTATTTTTTTCCTTGTGTCAAAAGTTCTCAGTTTGTCAGGTGATGTGATAATTAAAGGTCAGTCAGGAACTTGTAGTTGTAATCCTGAATTCCTTTTGTGTAGTTTTTCGGCTCTGAGATTCATCTGAAGATATTTAGATTACAGACAGACAAACTTCTGACACATCAAAGTCTGGAGAAGTGTAACATAAAGAGAAACTAATCCCTGTTAGTAGTGTTAGAAGTAAAACACAAAAAACTCATGTTATGAATAGAAGTTTAAATCAACCAATCATATTTAGTGATGTCTGAATTTGTGTTTTAAAAATGAGAATCAAGAATTATCAAGTTTGTTTTTGTTTTAGTTAAATTTGAATTATTTTATAAAGATAACATCTGAATGAGCCAGAATCTGAATCTGATGAAAAAAAAAGAAATCAGGAAAATATAAATATGTATTATGTAATCAGGGTTGGTGGAATCTGGATTATTTGAGTCTGTATTATTTAAATACAAATTATTTACATCTGGTTTATTAACATCATAATTATTTAGCTCTGGATAATTTTAAGATGATTTATTTAAATATGTATTATTTAAATGTGGACCAATTGAAATCAGAGTTTTACAGTTCCAGTTGTACATGCTACATTTGCATATTAATATTTCTGGGATTTTGTATGATTATGACTGTCTACCATGTGTTCTCTCCTCAGGTTTACCTGAGCACTCGAAGAGGAGCCTGGATTCTGAACAGAGTTTGGGACAATGGCCTACCCCTCGATTTGTTCTTTAATAGGGTGTCGAGAACTTTACAGAACATTCTTCCCAACAGTGTTGTGTGTGGTCTGGGAGAGAGGAGGCTCAACAAAAGATTTGATCACAGTCTGTACAATCTGAAGCCAAAGCACAGGTACTGGATCTACTTTTTTACACCTACATAATGTGACTAAGTAGCCTTTCTTCTTATCTACAGCATGTGTTAGTAGTGTAAGCGGCAGAGCTTGAGGGTGAAAATGTCCAGTGCATTAGTCCAGAAGAAGATATCTCGACTGTTATGGAAGTTTTCTGGAGGCTGGTGAAAGGAGAACTCAGGCAGCAGCTGATGTCTTATGCAGAAGGTTTTAATGTAGACTCGATGCATCAATGAGACCAGAAAGTGAAACAATATACAAACGCTAACAGAGTAACATGAGCAATTGTCAGCCCCAAGTCTGAAGATGTCTCCCACAGCATCCCCATATATCTTCCTCTACTTGCGTCACCCATTCTAACAGCACATCCATGAATGGCTAGAATTTCTGTCACTCTCTATGTTACATGTAGGTGTTCACATCCTATTGGATAGTTAAGCCTAGAGTATGCATTCCTAAATCACATTGTGTCCTGATGTCTTTCCACTGGTGAAATACGCAAAAGAGTTGAAGTTGGTGCCTCTCTGTCTGGCGCATCTGTATTAGATATGAAAGTACCTCAACGTAGACACTACAATGTACTGTTAGTTGGCCCTTTATCTATAACCTGACCTTGGGTAATGCTTAGAGAGAGAGAAGGGAGTGTGTGTGGAATTAGACAGGCATTATTCTCCTGTACAGATATAGTGTAATATACAATAATATATAGTCGCATATACAGTAATGTGTGAGGATGGTCAAAAATTCCTCAACATCGACTGCTGTTGTCAATAGTCATGGTCCCCTTATGATGCATTTTCTGTAGTTTAACTTTCATGAACAATTTTAAAGACTTGTTATTTCTATGGCTTTATGGCAAAACTATCAGCATCTTACTTCTGATCATCACGCTGTTATTTGTCATCTAGAAAAAGCACTTATTGTTACATAACTAACCATGAATCTAATAACATAAATCTCAGGTTGAGGAGCCAACATCCCACAGTGAATGATGAGCTTCCCAACCGCATCCTGTCTGGAACGGTTCAGGTGAAACCCAACATCAGCCGATTTCGAGGATCCAGTGTGGAGTTTGACGATGGGAGCATAGTGGAAGACGTTGACCTGGTGGTAGGTTGAGATAATTGTTTGTACACACTCACAGTAACACCTCTGCTCAGTACAGCTGCCAAGTAGTGTCAGACCAACATGAGTCACATGTCTTACAGGTGTTTGCCACAGGTTACAGCTTTTCCTTTCCGTTCCTGGCCTCACTTGTGGTCTCGGTGTCTGAGAACAAAGCATCTCTCTACAAGTATGTGTTTCCCCCTGAGTTGGACCGTCCCACACTGGCCATCATTGGTCTGATACAGCCACTGGGAGCCATCATGCCCATCTCTGAGATGCAGTGCAGATGGGCCACACGTGTCTTTAAAGGTAAAGATCCAACTTTGTCCTTTTCAGACGTATTTTGTGTTTAAAAAGAGAAATCTAAATGTTGCTTTTTCCCACAGGTTGCGTCAAGCTTCCCTCAGTGGCAGCCATGCTAAAAGATGTCCAGTGCAAACAGGACTCCATGGCCAAAAGGTACAGCAGTGGATTTGGTTAACTTTGTGATCACTGACATATTTTATATCTACATTTGTCCAATTTTGAATTCCACAACATGACCAGCTGGAATTTCTTTTCCAGGTATGTGGCCAGTCAGAGACACACCATCCAGGTAGACTACGTCACTTACATGGATGAGATCGCAGAACAGGTTGGGGTTCGGCCAAACTTCCTAAAGATACTGCTGACTGATCCCAGGCTGGGACTAAACGTGTTGCTCGGTCCTTGCTCGCCGTACCAGTATCGTCTCAGAGGGCCAGGAAAGTGGGCCGGGGCCCGTGAGGCCATCCTCACTCAGTGGGAGAGAGTGGTTAAGCCCATGCAGACCAGACCTTGTGATGATCACAACCCCAGGAGGTCATACAAGGGGCTTCTGATTCTGTCAGCTGCTGCTGTGGGCTTGGCTGCATACATTCACAGGAACAACCCTGCTTTCCTACAAGATCCCACTGCACTGCTGGACCAGATTAAAGCGTACCTGCCTGTACAGTGATGTGAAATTTCATACTGATTCCTTTTCGGCTCGGATCACTTTTTACACATTTGTTCATCCAATTTTTTTACACATGTTTCTTACAATTCACATATGATTAGATACTGGTGGCAGGTGTCTCTAACGGTTTCTAGTGTGGCTCCCACTTTGTATTTCAAATAAAAACAAACCTAAAAAGCTACTGTCTGAATATAGACACAAGGAATCAAGGAATCCCCCTTTCCATTGGGCCATTAGAGTGTGAGCCTGAGAGAAAAGTAACTAAACCCGACCCAAACTTGACGCCGTTAATGTGAGCTGTGTTAACCTGCCCTTCACACATGTGAGTATTGCTTGTTTTCCCCAATTACATGTGCAGTGTAAAAAAATCAGTCCAGCCAATGTGACTGACCCAAACCCGAATATTGGGTTCTGATGGGTCCCGACAGGTCTTGACAGACTCCGGTCGGGGGTCCACACTATATGGACCATCCAAAAAAAGAGAAAAAAAACAATTCACCTTCTTATTTTTCTATGTCATATCTATTCAATAATGCCACTACATTTCAGCAGCAAAGGGCAGCTGATGATCTACTATGCTAAAAGCTATCCTTCATCATAACACATTATGCAATTGCTACAATCACAATCTGGGTGGCTGTGGCTCAGGGGTCTGAGCGGTTGTCCTCTAACCAGAAGGTTGGCAGTTTGACCAGATTGCCCCTTCTCATAGAGAAAAGTGATGCACTGTATGGATCTGAATGTATAACTACTGTAAAGTGCTTTGAGTGGTCATCAAGACTAGAGAAGCGCTTTACCTTCTGATTTTCTTGGCAAAGCTGTGTACTCGTACTGCTAATCTCTGACTCATATTCAAACACAGTGTGTGAACATGTGTTTTTTCTGAGTGTGTGAGTTTTTTTGGGGTTGACTTAGTAAAAAACTAAGATTTCCATAATTATGTTTTTTAATGAATTAATAAAAATATATTTTCAAAATTACAAAAGCTGTAACTTTTCATCTTTTGATAACTTTGTTTGATTCTTTTATGCAAATAAAATGACGATTTTGCCCCCAGAGAACACCTCCAGATTTTTTGTGATACACATACCAATATGTTTTACCACACTTTTAACAGGATTATCATAAATCACATTCTTTGTAAGTTCATGAATGGACAGCAGTTCCGTTTTCACCAAGGTTCTTCAATTTTCTCAATTCTTGGTCATATAGTTAGTATTTCTAAGAACAGCTAATAATGTTCCCCATGACTTTTAATGAAACTATCACTGAAACCCAATGCCTTCAGTGTATTCTACATCTTTAAATGGTGTTCAATCCAGCCTGCAAGGCTTTCCTGAAATCATGAAATAGAATGAAGCCATTGTCCTTGATCATTTCACAGTAATTCCACATATCTAGAAGAAAACAGATGCTATTTTAAAACTACCATTTAAGAAACCTGACAACTTGAGCTATACCATTTTTGAGATTACTTAGTTTTTCATTTGTGAGAATCTTAACTTTAAAAAATGGCCAATGACCCATTGATTTTTACCTTTAATCTTTCAATCTTTCTTTCAAGGTGATGTACAGAGTCCACTATGTTTTCCATCCCCCCTATCCAAGTCCTGCTGTTCCCCTCAGTCCAATATATATATTTTATAGTATTTTTATGCTTACAAAATTAACAATAATTGTTTGAGATTTTATATGCTATTTTTACAGTTATGTAGAAGTTTCCTGTGTAAGTTCAGTCACACTTAATTATGCATTCATTTATTAACCTTTTTGCAAAAATATCCTCCGGTATTTTAGCTTCCTCTAAACACACAGATAAACAAGACACTTAAGATAAGTTGTTGAGGAAATTTCGAATCAGTCCAACAGCTTTTCAAGGGATTTGTAAAAGCTAATTCTTCCGAAGACTGGACCTGGTTGTTTAAAGCCTATGTCAGGACGTCTCAGCTCTCATCCAAGAGGCTTCTTGCAGGTTCAAGTGGAGTTCAAGTTTACTTTTATTGTCATTCATCCTCATACAAACTATTAACAAAATCTTGTTTCATTGGGCCAAAGTGCAAATTAGAGCTTATTTTATGAAGGAGTCGTGACGAAACTTACCCAGGAGCCACTCAACTGCAATGGCCACTGGTACAATAGCCTTGTGGAGCCTATTAATGGACCAAGTGATTTCCAGGGCCTTGAGAGGTCAGATATCTGGGTCTATTCACCAGTCAGTAAGAACTGAAGAAGCCTCTTGGGTGGGAGGTTAAATGTAGAAGTCCATCTCTTTGATAACCATGTTATAGACATCCTTAGATATTATCCTCTTACATACAGAGCAACTCTGCAACAAGCTGCCCCAAAATGTATTGAAATGTTACTACATGTAGTAAGTGAGGCTCTCACCCATTAGTTTCACCCCCTGTTATAATCAGTGCGGTTGAGAACAAATTATCCTTCTGCCTCCCAATCTGATTTCTTCTGATAAACATCCTTTCGAGCTGCTACGTGGAAGGTTTGTTTATGTACATTTGCTCCACACACTCTGATCTAACTACTCACCTGCTGTAATATAAAGCCTCACCTTGTGGTATTGTGCTTGAACTTTGCTTAATTCTAGATTACGGTGTTTGTATGCATGCCTTTTAGCTGAATAACTCAAAAACTGTTGAACCGAGGGACATAACCCAAGAAAGAGCCAATACAATTTTGCGGTGGATCCAGGGAATTTTTGTAAAACTCTTTTAACATTGCAAGAGCACCTTTCTACTTCAAAATTATATTTATAATATTGCTTGTGATAAAAGGAATATTTTATGAATTTGGTCCCATTGCAACTACAGTACTTAATATCCCTTTTGAATCTAAATTAAAATTGAGTACTCAAAACAAACATCTCTGCTCCTTTTCTTCACCCAACATCTTATGTAATTGTGGAGTGGTGTCTGAGCCTTTCCTCAGGTCTATTACACTAGATATTTATTAACTTTTGATAAACTACGGCAGAGGTCAGACATCCAGGTAGTGAAATAAAGTAGGCAATAGGTCTGACGTCCATAAAAGGAAATGAGTCTAGAGGCTGACAAACATTCACTTTAATGTTGTGTGCAGCTCCACCATAGTTTCTTGCTCTTAACAGAGAAAACAATATTTTCTCCCCGTCTCTCTGCCGCCCAGACCAAAGTCTTGCAGGTTAAAGCAGAGATCAGATTTTGATTGATTGATTGGGATTTTCCTGATGACCTGATCGATCATCACTGCCAACCAACCTGCTTCTCAGCTATACTGACTATATACCGATTAGTTTACTCAAGCGGTGCAAGAAGTGATTGTGGCAATATAAAGGGACGTCCATGTTATTTTAAAATAAACCTTAGACCCACTGAACAAGCCTGTATTGCCAACTCTCTACAATGTGGTTACATAACACAGTAACAACAGAACAGCTTTCATTCCGACTTCAAACACAAATCAAAGTCTTCTTACACCACAAGCAGGTTTAAAAGTGCTTATCCTGCTAATGAGTAATATAATCTGTAGTACTCTTTACACAGATATACACACTGAACTTTAACATAGTCGCAACATGTAATAATAATTGAAGCCATATTATTTTAATACTATCATATTTGTAATAAATCTGGTACAGTTTACTAACACATCATTTATTTAAATTAAGGAAAAAAACTATACTAACACTACTGTAAACCTGTTATTGTACTCAATAACTTGTGGTTTTGCATTTTGTACTTATCAATGACTTGTGACATGACAGCCCCTGAAGGTTGAAGCCATAACATCTTGATCGCCCTCTGGTGGTTGGCTGCAGTCTACAGCAGTCACATCTGATTCATAACATCAGGATCACCACACCCAGCCCAGAGGTCATGTGAGGAAGGAATCCTTGCACATTACATATCTGAATTCATTAAAAGACAGGATTTGGTTCCCAGCATAAACAGACTTCGTTCTTACACTAAGATGAACACAGTGATGTGCATTTAATAACAATTCATTCATACATTCATTCATTCATTCATACATTCATTTCTGACATGATTATGGCTGTATGATGCACTGCTGACTTAATTATATTGAATTTGGTGCTTATAGTTAAGAAAGTGATCACAGACACTGCAGATATGCAATATTTAATATTAATGCAACACGTGTAAATGTCAAAAGTAAAAATGTATAAAGTCAATGAGTAAGGATTATTTATGTTCCAGATGAACCATTTAGTTTACTGTTTTGTTAAGTGTTTGGTCATTTAAACTGAAAATGATCTCAACCAGAATTAGTAACAAAGGCTATACAAAATACTGATATTACATAATATTACACTTAATCTCTGGCAGATTTAAATTACATTACTATCTAGGCTGCACCACAAACACAATGAATGTACGTTGTTCAATGATGCCCCCTAACGGTGGCTTCAGAACTTTCCTCTTTGCTTGAATAAAACCAAAAGATGTAACGTGTATAGTCTGTGTGTGAATCATAGTGGGATCATGTGATTAAAGGAGTCCCTCTTTGTATCTCATGAGGTCAAACACAGCAATCCGGATTGTTTTCTTTTAAATCATGGTACAGTTGTAGCAATTGGAATCAACACATTAAATTGGAAATCAGATAGCAATAAATCAAATCAATACCGATTCTCTTGGTGTAGGAGAATGTGTCCATTAGTGGAGTTTTTTGTGTGTCTTTTTCATTCAAATATAAGAGAGAAACTAACACAATGTGTTTTTCATTTTCACACCATTATCAATAAATTCACAAGTGGATTTGGTGATCATAAAAATAGTAATAATAATAGTAATAGTAATAGTAATAATAATAATAATAATAATAATTATTATTATTATTATTAGGGCCCGAGCACCGAACAGTAGGAGACAGTGGGAGGCCCTATTGAAATTGTAAGGATTATTATTAAAAAAAATTGATGAAAATGAATTGGATTTTTGAGGGCTTTAACATGCTCAAATCGTTACCAAAGTTTGCAGAAAATTAGAAAGTGTAAAGTAATTTTAAATGGGCGTGGCAAAATGGCTCAACAGCGCCCCCTGGAACGCAGCCCCTGAGTTCACATTGACCGATCTTCACAAAAATCGAGAATCTTCTCTCTGACAACGTCCTCATCTGGGTAAGTCCTCATCTTTATAACCAAGATTTAGGTTAAACAGGCTATTGAGCACTGTACACCTGCAATTCACATTTCCTGTTATATTTTCTGGAGCTTAACTTGTGATTTTGTAAAAGGTTTGAATTGGCGTTGATATCCGCGTTATGATGGTAGAACTGTATGTAGTTAAAACACTTTAATTTCACAAATTTGCACAAAATGAGGCCCAAGTCCCTATATTTAACACACTAAGACCCCTAAGGTAAAGTATATACTTATGTATAATATAAATGAAATATATATTTTTATTATTATTATTATAATTATAATAATTTTAAAGCAGCTTGATTCGTTAAGTCAATTTGTGGCTAAAGGGATCGTGAACTGACAATTGTTATGAGTTCAAATAAAGGTTTCTAGTACATATTCACTTAAAGCTGTTCAGATAATTGAAGACATATTTATTCTTATTTTGTTTTGTTATATTTCCAATTCATCAAGACAATTTATTGACAGACAGACAGATAGACAGAGTTGGACTTCAAACTAAGCGCCCCTCGTGAACCGCCGGTACACCCCGGAACAAGAATTGTCCACGCGTGACTCGTTTGCATTCGGGTTGCCAGGTTGTGAGAGTCCTATGGTGTGAATGACATTACAGGAATATCGAAGGTTTTATTTGACAATATATACAAAATATTTGTAATTTATTTGAAAATATATTTCAAATAAATATATTTTGTTAATGCAACCAAGTGTGGATATATTGATTACATTTCTAGACATATTGAATAACACTCGATATGTTCTACCATACCCATTGACCAAAAAACGAGTCAGTGGGATTCTAACCAGCATACATCTGATATTAACATGGAAACAACATGCTCCTGAGTCAAAGACAGACCAACAGCACTTATAGAGTAGATTTGCCATTCACTACTCTGGCTAACATCAAAATATCTTCACAATATGATATAATACAAATATCACAAAGTGATTGTGAATTTATAAACACTTAAGTTTCTGTTTTACTTCTAACTATACCTACTGTTAATCTGCCTGTAGCTACTTATTCTACCTTTTTTTAAATTTTATTACAAAGCTACATTTCTTAGCAATTACACTGCTGTGTAATCAATGACTGGTTATCAAAAGCATCAGGTAAATTGAGGAAAACCTTGAAAATATTACAACTTTTCCCCCCTCGACTTTTGGCACAAAACAAACACAACTGAGTTTTTGTGTCCAGCTTTTAATTATTGTTGGTGTTACTGCAAAGACCCTGCAGGATCTATCACTGTTTTAAATCTAGAGAAATATCTGTGAACATGTGTTTGATATCATACTTCCTGTCGGATCTCTATGTCTGCATTTAAAATACATCGGGATCATATATGGTATTAATAGTATAACGTGTTCATCTTTATGTGGTTAAGTATATACTCATTCATAACACTATTTTGGTACAGCTCTATCATTCTAATGCCATTAATGTCAACATGAAACGAGAGTTTTTTTCTTGTTTAAAGAAAAATGCCTGGTAATGGTATCTCGTGTGTGAGTGAGCACCTGCACGGCGGCTCAGAGGCTGTGAGAGGGGGATAAAACGGCATAAATCTGGCAACTCCGGGCTTCCATCTTTGATTGTGAGACAGGCCGCGGCGCGAGCGGGGCCTCACTCAACTAGAAACACGGTCTGGCGCGAGTTCACGGGCGGGGACAGACACGGAAACACGGGACGACTCAGGACCGGTTTCTCGCAGTGACGGCCGAACACACGAGGACGCAGCGCCGGCTCTAGACGGCGCAGGAGCCACGAGACCGGAGCCGTGCATGTGGAGAGCGGTTTGCTGGCAGCCGACGAGCTAAGTAGCTAACCATCGTTTAGCCCGAACTGGGTTAGCGGGCTAGCCAGCTTTTGTAATCCGCCGGCGAGACACACTTTTCCTCCACCGCAAACCAGGCCGACACCGGGTTTCCAGTGGAGCGGCGCAGGAACCGAACAGGACAAAGGAGGCACCGGCGGCGGCAGGTGGGTGTGAGCGCCAGGAGAGGTGAGCATTTGGAGATTTCACCGGCAGCTGATGTGTTGGTGTTCGCTCCATGCTAGCTGGTTAGCACGCCGTGGCCACTGACGGGATGGAAGTGGGTTTGATGGCGAGCCGAGAGAAACGAAACTGTGCGAACGCCGCGAGCTGGCGGCCTGCTCGCGAAGAGCGCCGTGTTTCACATTGTGTAGCTTTGAATCCGGGTTGCTGGTCGGATTTGGGAGGTTTCTGAGTTTAACTTCCATCACAGCGAACGTGGTTTGTGAGCCCGGTGTGGCTGAGTTCCGGGCGCACAGGGCCTCTGCCCGCAGCCGGTATGAGCCACCCAGCCCACCAGCAGTCTGATTCATGGAGAGGGATGGCCTGCACGTTTATCAATGGCAGCGATTTGCTGAAACGACACGATACTACAGCACTTTAAGATTTGATTGTAGTGGGACTAAACATTCCTGTAATGAATCACGTTGTGATCACGTCTCTATTGACGAGTCATGTGGACAGAGCTCAGTAATTTCCTTGCAAGTCACCGTCTTCTTGCTTCTATCCAACAAATGTGATCTTAAAGTATCACATTTTTACTGTGTGAATGTTTTCAGGACTTTGTCATAGTTGGGGTGCGAAAACCCCGTGTGATTTATCATTGGGCAACATGGTGCTGTTCTTCCACATGCATCCATTCCAAATGGGTCCACATCTGGCTCGTTTTAGGGAGGCCATTCAGACTTGTATTGATTAGAGTAGTAGTTTATTGATCGGCCAGTCAGCAACATGGCTGTATCAGAGATCTACAGCTGAAGGTAGACGTATCTACAGGAAAGCTCAGGTTTTAATTTAAAGACAAAAAGATCATTTTACTGTATGTCTTTTTATTTCCCTCACAATATACAGACTTAAATATGGATGGTTTTGGGTGTAAAATTTGCATTTTACACGCAGCTTCATTAAGTTTCCTTAAGTGGTCCCAAATGTATATCTCATACTACAATTGGCACTAACAAATTAATTTGAACAGGGAGAAATTTTACATTAAGGTAATGAAAACTCAGCCACTCTCCAGTTTCTCATGTGCTTAGTGAAATCATCAGCAGCTCCCAAGGGAGACCATCTCCGTGGTATTGATGGCCTGGTGCTGGAGCACCACAATAATCTTAAGTGTCTTCCAGTCCTCGACTGTTTCTCCCCCCCCCCCCCCATAATATTTACTTGCTTTGCATGTCAATAAATAAAATTGAGCCAAAGATGGTAAGCAGCGGTGGAGATGTGAGGAGGATCCTTCTGCATTGACCCTGATCCAAGTGAAGATTAGTAGGTAGATGCTCAATGTGTGCTGTTAGTTCAAGTACTGGATATGATGCGTTTTCTTTTTACAGGCCTGGTCATGTAGTATTAGTGAGGAATGATGGCTTCAATGATTTTCACCTCCTATCACATCTTCAAGTTAGTGCTCTGAGGCTTGTATTTCAGTATGTTGATGAAATAATTTCTCCATGATTTGAGTGAGCAACAATCTCAAAGATATTGTTACGCAGGATGGTGGATTTCTTGCTGTAAAGCCTTGTCCCCATGGCAGAAAAATACATTTTACTGGCCACTTGATTTGATGCATGGGAGATTGTCAGGAATTTTAATTGCGTTAGTCAGCCTAAATTTATGAGGAATATTTTAAACGTGTTCACATGCGCACCCACACACAAAACTGGTTCTTGCCTAGAAGAAATGCCCCCCCAGGGGTGAAGGGTCGTGCTGGAGGTTGGGTTGTGGAGATTGAGACTGGGGAGCTGTGATGCTTTTGTGTGCTTGATGACAAATCTTGGATCTTTTTTCTTGCTCCCCCTCTCACAATCACCAGACAACACTTCAAAAGTGTAGTCCAGGGCCCCTTCGGTTTCCCCTCATTGCATGTATGGCCGTGTTAATACCTTTTATTAATATCTGTGCCAAGCGATCTTATCACAGGTGTGTTTCTTTGCATGTGTCCAGAGTGACCGTATGATTGGATATCTTTTCACCGCTCAATATGCAAATAAACCTGTACATTATTTCCGTGTCGAGACCAAATGTTGATTTTTAGCCAGTCTGAGCATACAGGTGTGAGAGCAGGAACGAGCAGATCTGATACAATCAACGCTCGAGACGTTACATCTTTACGATTTAAATTTGAAAAATAAAGTGAAAATCAATATTGTAACTGTTCCCACAAATCAATGTATTCGAAACACTGAGTATAAGTGTAAAAATATTTTCAGTTCATAATGAAACTGTGGCGAGTCAGAGTGTCATCTGAGTAGGAGGTCCATCAGTGTGGCCCATGGATGCCTCTGTGTTCACACAGCTAAAAGAATGTGGTCACATGCATCCCAGACCACCTCTGAATGTGGTCTGGGACTTCAATGTGTCTCGGATGATGTCTTGATAGCCTGTTGCTACAGTTTAAATGATGCCTCCGGCACCAGTATGTGCACGTATTTCCACTGACGCAGAGAACGTCCGTTGAGTAGTCCTTCAATGTGGCCAGGACCGCAATCACACTGCTAAAATAATGTGGACACATATGGCCCAGACAACCTCCGAATGTGGTCTGGTGTGATTGGACAGGTAACATATTATGTCATCTGTGCACACAGGAAGTAGTACTGTTCTTCAAACACCCTAATCCATCCCATATCCCTCTGATGGCTGGACTTAGGCACACTATTTTGCACTCACTCATCACAGAATCAAAACCAAAGCCTCATCTTCCACAGATCCCTCGTCCCTTAGCATTCTCAGCAACATGTTGCCTATACAATCTATGGGTGCTTTGAAACCCAGTGAAAACAGCCTATAAATGCACAACTTAGCCAAAATTTTGCTCCAGCTAGCTGGTGTGCAGACCAGTGAAATGCATCAGTCGTATCTCATCTGCAGGATGTGCTCTCATCAGTGTTTGAGCCTCTGCGTGAGACACTTTGGTCAGTAAATGTATTTTTATAACTTATTTCAAGCCTATGCTCACTGCATCCCCAAGCACAGCACACTTCCATGATGACTAGTAGCTAGTTGGCAATGATTAGCCTACTTAGCATAGATGTGCTGTGTGTATCAAAGGAGGGTGTAATTGTAGTGTTTCGGGTTTAAAGGGCCCGTATTGTGTAAAATACATTTTTGGGGCTTTTACTATCCGTAATTACTTGAAGGGGGTCAGTAGGGACCCTCAAAGTATGAAAACAGTCACTCCGCGGACCTTTTCACTCAGTCCATTCTAAGAAATATGTTATCGAAACGTCTCGTTTCGTACTTCTATCCGTATGATGTCATTTGGGATCACACTCGTCTCTCAGCCCCACCCAGCCGGTACCATGCCTCCGAACCACCACTCCCCGTCACCTCCACACCGAAGAAACACTGCAGCGTGGTGGGAAGAGAATGTGCGCGTGCACATTCCTCCTCAGAACGTTACTGTTCGAGACTAGCGGTTACGCTTTATTTCTTCTGACGGGCCGTGTCGGTGTGCTCAGTACGGGGGAATGTAGACGTTACTCAAGACTGAAACTCCTACATTGGCCGACTGTCCTACTAAAACTTGAACAAGCATGAGGACGGTGTAACTTACCGTTCAGAAACATCCTGTTGTAACTGACTGTAAATATATGGCTGGTCTTCTATAGCTGCAAACATAACAGGACTTTCAGCTGTGTTTACCAGAAAGATCGCAAATGCGCCAGAATGAGATCGGTGATGGGGCTGGTTGCGTGTCACTCAAAGTGCAGTCAGCCAATCAGAGGAGGGGCTCAAGAGGCAGGCGAAAACAGCCTGTTCTGTCTGCAGCTCCAGAGAGGCAGAAGAGAGGACATGAAAATACACATTGCAGCAGTCTTTTCGACTTTAAACCACTGATATATCATCTTAGGGGTACCAATACCTCAAATTAAGTCCCAGAAAGGTGTAAAATATGGTCCCTTTTAACAGTACTGCAGTGGGCAGATGACAGGTATGCATACAGTGTTTGTGCTCTAATAGACACATGGTGAGGAAAAGGGACCAAATGGTGTGTGTCCACCAGGGTGTCCCGTTTACATTACTGCCAATCAGAATGGCGAGGGATTGGCATGAACTAACATGCACACGTGCCTGGACTGGCCACCAAAACAAATCTCATATTACAACACACGCAAATAGGACTGTTGGCTTCTCAGGATGCGATTACCCCACCATATCTTTACATGAGAAATAGATGTTTCATTCATGTTTAAGATCTCATATATAACCTTTTTAAGTCGACCTTTCACAAGAGGAGAGTTACATCTGGGACAATTCCCGGAGGCGGAAGCACCACGAAATGCTGTCCGCTTCCGTTCGGCGCTCATGTTAATCAATTGGGCTGTTCACACCGGCAGCGAAGTATCGCAGCCGGCTCGTCATCTGCAGCGATGGTTTTGGCGTCTGTTCGATTTTTTTTCCGCTCAACGCGAGTGAATCAGGCCAGAAAATATATAAATTATATATGATATAAATGATCAAATTTGCATCCCATACTTTTAATTTTCCTGCTGTTCTCCTGGAGTTTCAATTTCCCCGATTTATTTATTTATTTTTTTTCTCCCACATGATGAAATTTCCACATCACTGTAATTGTTTTGTTTTTTTTATGTACTTATTCAACACATTTGCCAGTTGTGTCTATAGATAGGCACACACAAGCAGGCAGACAGATAGACGTAGGTCAGTCACTTGTGAAGACCATCATCATTTACCCCCAAACCCCTACATTAGGTTATTACTTACCCATGACAAATATCAGCAGAATAGTCCACAGTAAAGTCCTATTGACTGCTATCAGTCATTTAATGTTGTGTGTGTGTGTGTGGGGGGGTGGGTGGGTGGGCGGGCGGGCATCTAACACCTTCAACGGCCAAGAAAGTGAATCTATTTTCTACTGTGGTAGACTCCCTCCAGTGATTCAATTTACAGGAGTGCTTTAAAATTAAGTATTCTTGCTGAATTCAAATTTTCTCCCTTCCCATCTTTCAAGCAACACTACTGCACCTGACTATTTTTGTTTTTAAATTGATTTTCAATGACGATTAATGCAACTGTTTCACATGACAGTTTTGTGTAAATTATTCCCACAGACTTGTGGTAGTCTGCTCGGCCAAATGTAGAATCCTCATTCAACCTGGATTTCTACAATGAATTTATTCAGATCATTTGTGTCTCAATTGTCTTTTTATTGTTCTTTCATTGAAAAGACAAGGATTTCCCTTTAACTGGATGTTGCTTTGCCAAAGAGTTTCAAGGCCAAGTTACAGCTCGAGACTGAGCTCATCAGAGCTGTCAGCTTCCCCCCAACACACACAGACACTGTTCCCCCACTGCTACGTTAATAATAAATGACCTCTGTGTGACTCAGGAAAGACACTGCTGCCCAAACATGCTCTGTCCTTGGTACTACTCACTCTTACTCACTTTTCTTGTCACCCCTCAATTTCCTAAATAAGGCATAATTTCCCTTCTGCCCCCCACTCACCTAGTCAGTGGGTCTTCCAGCTTAATTCAATAATTATACAAAATTAAACTGATATGCTAACCCAAATATATACTCACCATCATATACGATATGTACTAGTTAGGTAAGTGCATAGCTAGTCAACTAAAGGAATACAAATTGCTACTTGACACCAGAAATACTGTAATTAAACAAATTAACATTTTATCAATGTAAAACACTGCTTACACATTGCGTCTCAGATGTTAGGTGGCCACCTGTCATAAGCTGGGGCTGCAGCCCTCCTTTCCCCATGCTAATGCACACACATTGAGAGCCACCAAGGTGAAATACACAACGTGCTTTGACAGTATTTTAATCTCGAAAGTGCATATGGTGTTGTATATCGGCTTAGTCAGAATAAGCTGGTGTACAACTACTCGAGTCAACCAATGCCACATTCGGCACAGGCATGTGGGAGTTAATTTGGATAGTAGGCTGATCCTTCATGAAGTCAGCCATGTAAACAAACTTATTTTGTACCCAGAGACGCAATGATCCCAATTCAATTTAAACTGGTTTCTAATTGTTTGCCTACTTAAGACTAGTTGGGTGTTATAACTTATGTTTGTTTAACTGACAGGAAAATGTGTTGTTAGGAACGTCCCTTTTACTTGAAAGTGCTGGCTGCGACATGCAGCTTAGTTCACTTGTTCACTCACATTCAAGTGTTTTAACAAGTTTCAATGCAGAGTTTTTGGCATCAATAAAACAGTTTCATCACAGTTCTCATTGTCGTCTCTCTGCTCTATAGGAGGCTGGTTCTGGTGGCGAGGCCAAAGGACCAGACTCAATGAGTTTCCAGCGAAATGTCCGAGAAGTCAGGGCAGAGCACCAAGGCAAAGGATGGCAAAACAAAGTATGCAACCCTTAGCCTCTTCAATACCTACAAGGGCAAATCTCTGGAAACCCAGAAGACTGCAGGTAAGCAGGTTCCTTTAACAATAGTTAATGAGAGAACTGTGTGCAGTAGATCAAGGCAATGTAATATCAACTCAAAGGATAATCAAATTCCTGACCTGACATTGTTAAAACCTTAATTTTGCTGTTTCTTCATCCCAGTGGCTGCCAGACATGGGCTCCAGAGTTTGGGCAAAGTGGCTGCCAGTCGGCGCATGCCCCCTCCAGCCAACCTGCCCAGCCTGAAGGCAGAGAACAAGGGAAACGACCCCAACGTCAATATTGTCCCCAAAGACGGTAGTGGCTGGGCATCCCGCAACGAGGCAGAGGGGGAAAGGTAAATTGAGTAACTTGAGCTTGTGTGTTTGTGTTCAAATACTAACACAAGGTGACATCCCATTTACTAAAGCTCATCTCAACGGAATAATAGGATGTCTAAATTAGATGAAGATTTTATAGTTATGAGTGTCTTGTGTGCCACAGGCAACAGGATACGCCCCCACCACAGATCAAACCAGCAGTGGTCCCACCACCGGAGCTGCCTGTTGCGGGCAGCCGATCCTGGGCCAACAGCAAGCAGACACAGCTTGACGGTAAATATCCTCTCCACTTGCTCCCCTTTTGCACATATTAATAAAATACAGATAACCTTTGTTATAGTGCTGTGGTTCCACCTGACATTGATGAAGGTGAGACTGTAAAGTACATTTTCCACTCGTCCAAACAAACGGAATCAATATCTTCAACTTGTTTACACCACTCAGCCGTCTTAATGGAATGCAGACCATTTGATTACTGATAAATTTACGGATAGGCTGGAAGGGGTGCTGTACATCAACTGGGGATTAGATCTTTCAGTGCTGCTCTGCAAGTCACCATATTATAATCAATCTTGGGATTTCCATACATTCATAATCATGCGTTTGTGTTGTGCAGGAGCTCCTCGTGTGAGCAGCCAGTTTCACCAGGAGTTTCCCAGCTTGCAAGCAGCTGGTGAGGCGGAGAAAGGGGACAGTCAAGAGGAGGAGCCTTATGGACCTGGCCCCAGCCTCAGACCTCAAAGTACAGCCACACTCATGCACATAAACATCATTCAGTGTTCACTGTTAATGTTCTGTGTCCCTGGTGTTCAGGAACCCAAGTTAAATCAAAAATACTTCTTTTCCCTTTGTCCTGGTAGATGTTGGCAGTTGGAGGGAGGGCGGAGGCAGGAATTTGATCACTGCTCCCAGCCCTCCTGAGATGGATAACAGGGTTCCAGAGGAGGGAAGTACGAGCCTTGGTACCACCACACCACCTGTAGAAGCTGACGACCCTGGCCGAAACGTAACCGCTGACAGTCAGGGGGAGAAGAAGGATGGTAGGGAGAGGCTTCCCCCCACTGGGCCTCCTCAGCCTAAACTTAATGGGGGGCAGCAACCTCCTGCTGGGGTGCCAACTCACTTTGATCCTGCTTTCAGGAGCATGATGCCACCCTATGTAAGTCACAGTTTAATATTCTAGACAGAACTCGAAATATCAGTTAAGCCAGCGATGTACTTGTTTTTAATTGCAGGTTTAAGTTTCTATGATGGCTGCCTTACATAACCAGCATTCGTTTAGAGTTGCGGTTGTTTCCGTCCTCAGAAAATAACGCTATGCATACGCAATAAGCATATGAATTGTAGGGGAAATTTTTTTAAAGTTTTTAAAGACAAGCCAATAGCTGAAGCCTGTATCTTTTCGTGGTTTCTGGGGGAGGTGTTTAGTTACCACTGCGCAGTGACAAACGTCCTGGTGACGATCAGCAGTATTTCTAGAAGTCAATGTGGAAACCTGCAAAATGAATAAAACAAGTCAGAGACTGTTGCGTCTGCGCACAGCAGAAATACAAGTAAGTACAGGGCAGATGGCGTAATGTGTATCAGTACTCTGAGCTGGCCACAATTTTCTCATCACTGGTCAACTGAGACCAATTTTACAGATGATATAAAAAGTGTGTCACCATTTTTCTTACAACGTGCAGTCAGTAGTTGTATACGGTCTGAACTCTCTGCTTTGCCTTCAAGAGGGATCCTTTAGTAACAAGCTGGTTTTCTATGTGAACGTGTGATTTAAAAGCAAGTATATTTCTGGCCTCACAGTATCTAGCTGTAGTTTTTATCTTGTCCTTACCCTGTGTGATGTGTGTTTTTAGATGTTCCACGCTTATCCTCAAATGTCTGTAAGCACCGGGCAAGCAAACGTCAGATACCCTGTACCACAAGATGGAGCAAAGTGAGTCCACATCTTAATGACTAAGCCCTAGATACTTCTAAATAAAAGATACATTTTTGAGTTGTCTTGTGTTTGTAATGTTTATAAAAATGAAATTCACCCAGGTTTTGTTAACAATGAGCAAGATGACAATGTCACACAGAATACTGTTGTTCAAATCTTTATACAACAAATAATTTTTGTCCCCATTCAAAGTTTGGTATATGTCAGACTGATGACACTACCTTCATATTCTAGTACTTTCATTTTGTTCCTTGATTACCTTGTCTCTTCTTTCATCTCTGCTGGTCTGTCAGAGGTTCCCGTTCAGCACGACCCCAGCAGGCCCCGCCTCAGGCCTGGCACCTGGACCCAGACAGGCCCTCAATCATCAGTGCATCAGAACTGAAGGAGCTGGACATCTTGGACACTGACACAGATGAGGGCTGGGCAGGTCAGTAACTGAACATTATAAAAAAAAAAAAAAGGTGTTTAAAATAAATGGTTTGGATTTATATAGCGCTTTTCTTGTCTTGATGACCACTCGAAGCGCTTTACATTACAGTTTGACCTTCACCGATTTTCTCTCTCTCACACACACACACACACACACACACACACATTCATACAGTGCATCTATTAGCAGCACTTTTTTTTTTCTATGAGGGGCAATTCGGGGTTCAGCATCTTGTCATAGGACACTTCGGCATGCAACTGAGGAAGACTTGGCTCGAACTGCCGACCTTCTGGTTGGAGGAAGACCCCTCAGCCACAGCCGCCCAATATTCAGAACTATTGTAAGATGGATGACCTCTTCTCCTGGTGTGAACAGCGAACCTCAACCCTTTCCCTTTCTCATTCCAGGAGCTCAGATGGAGGTGGACTACACAGAGAAACTAAACTTCAGTGATGATGAGGAAAACCAAGCTGCTAAAGAAAAAGGAGAAAACTGGTGAGTATCTTGAGCTTAATATTTTAACATGCATTGCTTTTCTGTAATTAGCCAATTCAATCCTTAGTATGCATAACTTGTATTACTCGTATTCATTTTTTTTTTTTTTTTAACCAAAGCATTTTTTATATTTGTAGATATCCTACCTGTAGATATCCTATCCAGTTTCCATAAAACTACAGTTTGAATATCAACTTTAGGAAACCAATTGGAAGAACCATTTTTTTTCTAATCCATGTTGATATTGTTCTTCAGGGATTGGATGGGGAAAGTTGAACGTATAAGACCTCGGCCAAAAGAAGGTCATGAGGGGTCTGAAGACCGTGGGGGCAACAAGACCTCACGGGCAGACAATGTAGATCCAAGAGCACCATCACCTGGCAGTATGGGGCAGTACAGTAAATTAACTGCTTCACAAGACTACCAGGTAAAGCTGGACAAGTGCACCCTGATCAATTTAGCAGCAATATGAGAAGTCTGTGTTGGTAATAATATCTTTATTCTCCAGGGTGGGAGTCGTTCTGTTAGTGGAGCAGCTCCACGGGGGAACAAGCCACAGACTGCATCAGCACCTGGTGCCGATGAGGACTCTGAGGCCTGGAGACAGAAGCGCAAGAAGCCTTCAGAAGTTTCTGAAGCTGTAGAACGAGCGAGGCGGAGGAGAGATGAAGAGGAGCGACGGATGGACGAACAGAGGCTTGCGGCCTGTGCAGAAAAACTTAAACGTCTCAATGAAAAACACCGCCAAGCAACTGAGGGCAAATCCTCCCCTGCTCAGTCCACCACCGATGAGGCAGGAGCTGCCCCTGAGATTGCCCCCTTATCCGCTCCCGCTCCCGCTCCCGTTCCCGCTCCTGCTCCCGCTCCCGCTCCTGCTCCCGCTCCTGCTCCTGAATCCAGTCCTGTACCTATGGTCCCAGTTTCACAATCGCAAGAACCAATGCAAGCTCCTCTCCAAGAGCAGGTGGATCAAGACAGGGAGAGGATAGAGCCAGAATGTGAGAGAGTTGAACCAAGTGCAGAGGAGGAGGTTCACTTGCCTCCTCAGCCCAGCCCCCCCGTCCAGAGCCCTGTGGTCGTTGCTCCAGAACCTGAGAGCGAGGGAGAGAGCTCTTTGGCTGAGGTCGGCCCCCTAATGGAGGAAAACCAGGCTGACAGGACAACAGTGCCTATCCAAGACTATTTCAACATAGAGGAGAACAGAGGTGAGCAATATTGACCTCATCTCGAAGTTGTTTGAAAATTATATATGGATTCAGTCATAAATCCCAATATTGGTTTTGTTTACCTGCAGTGGATGAGCCCCACCTGTCTCTGCCTCACATGGACACACCAAGTGGTGAGGATGTCCCCGTGGCACCCCCACAGCTGGAAGGAGAAGCAGCTGCTGCTATGCGTCCATCTCTCACCTCAGGCTATTCCAAACAGTTTCAAAAATCTTTGCCACCTCGTTTCCTCAGACAGCAGGTAAGAGTGTCCGCATTCAGCTTCTTCAGTTACAAAGAGCTGAGTGTTGCTGGTTAAACCAATGGGGGCTGGCAGTAGGTAGTGGGCTTTTTTTCTTGAATCTGAAGGGGATTTTTAGTTTGATCTTCCACTCTTGTGGTTGAACAGTAGTGTTTGAATATTAAAAAAATCAATACTTTTTGAATGCTTAATTACTATTCAAATTTTTATTTTCATTCATTTTATAAATGTGTTGGAAATGTAGTGCGCAGGTCACAGTAGGTGTGGAGCATGGGACGGCTGCATCACTGATCTGCTGCTCACACACAGGACATGGTTAAACCTTACCACCCAGCCCGTCCACTCTGCTCTGCATCTGCCAATCGGCTTGCTGCTCCCTCACTGCGAGGGACAGTTAGCCACTCAACAAAATCACGACTATTTGCTACACATCTTCCGCCGCAGGCTAAAGACACATCTCTTCAGACTACCCCTTGATTAAGAAGATGTCCAATAACCAATTTTAAGTTGCGTTTGGCTTTTGTAGTTAATGTACCTACTTGATTTTTGCTGTTCTGGGCTTGTACCCTCATAGTTAAATGCACTTATTGTAAGTCGCTTTGGATATAAGCGTCGGCTAAATAATGTAATGTAACATGTTGTCCAAACAAGGTGCCTCTTTTTACATTTAACAATATGGTTTAGTTAACCCTTCTGCCAAGAAAGAGTGCTATACACACAAAAAAGAAAAGAAAGCTTTCCCAAGAAAACAAATCTGCCCTCCAAATCATGTGTCTGTGACAAACTGTACAGATAAAGACATTAAAACTCAAGTAAAAGATGCACTGTTGCTGGTATGATGTCAAAATGAGACCCTGAATCTCTATAGGAGCCACACTGCTGTATACATGGTACATAATAATAGATTACATTTAATTAGAAAAGTAATTATATATTTAATTTAACAAATGAAATTCAAATGGGATAATAGAACATTTGACTGCCCTACTATATTGTACATTACATACATATTGTACTGTGTATCTCCTTAAAAAAACAATGAACTTTAATCGGCTTACTGTTCCTCTTTCGTCTTTTAGGAGCAGATGAAGCAGCAACAATGGCAGCAACAGCAGAGTGGGGGCTCTGTGTCCCCATCAGGTGGTGGCGCTGTTCCAACTACGCAGCAGCAGCAACAACAGCAACACCGCTCCATGTATCAACCTATGGGCCCCCACCACCAGCACCTGGCCTCCATGGGCTTTGACCCCCGCTGGCTAATGATGCAGTCCTACATGGACCCTCGCATTATGTCAGGACGTCCTCCAATGGACATACCAACTAATATTCACCCTGGTAGGGAGATATTTTGAATATGAATGGAGACTTTACTGAATGAGTATGTAGGTTTATGATGATAAATGTCAGACTGCCTGTTCAAGGTCACTCTCATGCATTTCAGGGCGGATGCCTCCAAAGCAGATTGTGCGCAGAGAGCCTGGTGACAACTCCAGCTCCAGCTCAGACTCATTTGACCACTTGACCCGGCCAATTCGTGACCATGGCCTTCCCTCAGACTCACGGATGGTATGGGGATCAGACCCATACCCACAATCAGAGCCTTTACCTTCTGTAACTCCTCCAAAAGGACACAATGATACCAAGGAGCAGAGGTAAAGGATATTTAGGAGAAATTATTGGCATACATAGAAGCCTTTATTTTAAACATGTGATGCATCTATATTTTTCTTTTACAGAATCGACTCTAGTCTGGATCTGGATAGAGTTCTCCCAGCTATATACCCCCAGGATCATAGTGCATTGGACTCTCGTAAGAGTAACTTCTTCCGGGACCCTACAGAGTCCCTGTCAACATTTACCCAGGGCCCAGAGGACTTATCTGGGCCTCTAGACCTCCCTGTAGTCTCAGCTTTTGATTCTGAAGAACCAGGCCTACCGAGTGGGGAAGAAGTAGAGGCTCTTGGTCAAGCTATGCTCCAAAGGAGCGTCTCCCAGGGCTCCAGTCACTCCCTCAAGCTTGATGAGCCCAGGTTCGATGGGCTACCCCTGGGAACAAAGTCCCTAGAGCCACAGGACACAGGGGAAAGGGCTGAAGATAAGCCCCAAAATGAACTCTACTCCCAGGCTACAGTGATGAACAACAGGGCTACACCTCCTGCTGATGGATTACACAAACAAGAGAAGCTGCCTCTGCCAGTCCCCAGCAAGCAGAAAACTGAGCTGCGCTGGGGCGGGAGATCAGGGGCTGGACGCAGAGAAGGACCAGGTGGGGAGAGACCAATCCGCAGGTCTGGGCCAATAAAGAAACCTGTCCTAAGGGACATGAAAGAAGAGAGGGAGCAGAGAGAAGAGAGAGAGAAGCGTCACGAGAGAGGGGAGAGAGGAGAAAGAGGAGAAAGAGGAGAAAGATCTAAAAAAGATCAGCCATCCAAAGTTCCTACTGCAGCTGCTGTTTTGTCTGAGGGCTCCAGACCTCAGAGTGAAGGGAAGAGGGAATCTACAGAGCTTGAGGAAACATCGACTGGCCATCAGAGAGTTAGAGACTCTCAGCCTTCATCCGGGCCTCCTACTTCTTCTTCTCAGGAAGAGAAAGCAGACAAACCACCCAGCAATGACAAACATCCAGAACCCAAACTGCCTTCCAGAAAAGAGTCCAATCTTCCTCCGCGTGCCTACCGGCGGGAGGACAGAGAGAGAGAACGGGACAGAGATAGGGACAGGGATAGGGACATGGACATGGACAAGGACAGAGATAGAGATAGAGAGTGGCCTGCTGACTCAAGTTTCAAAGGACGTGGCAGAGGGGAGTATTACGCTAGAGGACGCAGCTACCGAGGTACTTACAGTGGTCGCAGCAGGGGGGGTCGCGGCAGGAGTCGAGCAGAGTACCCTTACAGAGAGCCCCGATCACGCTCTGATTTACCTGCAGTGGGAGGTGCTGCTGCCTTTCGCAATAGGGAAGAAAGCGAAACTCGCAGTGAAAGCTCAGACTTTGAGGTTATTCCAAAACGCAGACGACGACGGGGTTCAGATACAGATTCTGAAAGTGAAGGTGGGAGGGAGTCTGCTAGTGATACTGGACCCTCTGACCGCGAACCTAGCACCAAACCTAGCCGTCCACTGAGACGAGAACTCCCTGGCGAGGTCCGACCTGGGCCCCATAAGCCGGGCTTTGGACCTCCTCACATAGGAGAAAAGGCTGGATTCAGAGTGGATGATGAAAATAGGCCCAAGCCAGGATTCCTTCCTAAAGGAGAACCTTCTCGGCGAGGGAGAGGTGGATTATACAGTAGAAGAGGTGTTGCAAGGGAACGTGGTGGCCCTCGCTCTGCCCCTCTTAGACGGCCAATGCCCAGAGAGTCCTCTTCTCAGTGGCCCTCTAGACCCATGGAGACATTTAGGCCTGAGGAAATGGAGTCGGCCCAAAGATATGACAATCATCCCACTGACCGACGGCCACCTAAGTCTGAGGGCAAGAAATTTGTGGACGGACCACAGAGTAGCAGAGAGAGGCCTCGTAGATCCCGACCAGCACGCCCCCCCAGGCAAGATAAACCCCCCCGCTTCAGACGCTTGAAGGAGCGGGAGGCGGCCGTGTTGGGTAGTGGAGAAACAGCCTCAAGTCCACCTGCCCATTTACCCTCAGTGCCTGCTACTTCTGCCAGGTCTGCCCCAATATCCCTTTCCCCAACCCTGTCTAGAGCTCCAGGAACCCCTGTTACTGTGCCTGCAGAAGCAGCAGCAACTATGCCTGCACCCGACCTGCCCTCTACTATAGAAGCATCCTTACCTGAGACCAGCAGCCCCACAATCGCTGCGGTCGGTACCAAGTCCCCTGATCTGTCCAACCAGAACTCTTCAGATCAAGCCAATGAGGAATGGGAGACTGCTTCTGAAAGCAGCGACTTCAACGAAAGGAGAGAGCGAGAAGAGAGGAAAGGAGCAGTGGAGGCCACTAATGAAGCCACCACTGCCTCTGCTGCGGCACCCACACTTCCTCAGGGCTCTTTGACCCCCAATAAAAGCCCACCTGAAGGAGGGGTGACTCCAAAACGTGAAGGTGCTCCTGCAGCCAAGAGGAGTTTCTCCAGTCAGAGGCCGGCGGAGAGACAGAATCGTAGAGGCAACAGTGGAGCCAAACCAGTCCGGGGCTACACTGGGGGCAAAGGGGAGAGAAGGGGAGGGGCCAAAGCAGGGCGCAAAGGGTGAGTTTGAAACAATCAGGCTTTTGTCTTATGTAAGGCATTTACTCTGTCTGCTTCCATTAACAGTTGCACAATGGGGTTGACTCAACGACTAGTGTGCAGCAGAATAACATGGCAGGTTTATTCACACAATAAAACTTTTGTAAACTAATTGTTGATTAGTATTCCGCCCAATTAATGACTGCACTAAATAATACTGGAGAACAATCTACATACCTCAATAAGCTGGGAAGATTGGAATGTGTTTAAGAATTATCCTCTAGTGTACTATAATTAGCCATTGAAATGTTTGGTTAAATATGGCATCAGTGTGGTGGTATTTATAGACTCTGCACCTGAACACAGAGAAAATGTTTTTTCCTTTTATCGTCAACACTTCCTGTCTAGTAGCTTCTTTGTTTACTCCTACTTCAGTCAGAGGATGTTAAAAAAAAAAAAGAGGCTTAGTTCTCTGTTTGCAAATGAGATCTCTTTCAGATTAGTTCAGATCCCAAGTCAGTACTTTTTTACACATGAGCATTCTTAGTTTCTCAGGCCTTGTTTACATCCACACTGATGTTCTGGTGTCAGTGTGTCAGTACTGATGTCACTGACTGGTTTGTCACAGTGTCTTGTGATTAATCTAAATTTTTACTTCTGTTCCTCAACATTTCAAACAAACAGCCCTGTAGGCCACCAGAACTCAGAGGCAGCAGCATCAACAGCTGGAGGAGCAGCGCAAAGACCTTCGAAAGAGCAGTCTGCCCGTCGCAAAGATGAGACCAAACAGGTCTCCAAGAAGCCCAAGGAGAATGCGCTTTCTCAGTTTGATCTCAACAATTATGCCAGTAAGTAAATACATGTATTCTCTGATACTGTTGGGCCTGGAATCTACTCCTCTAGATGCTTGTTATCTAAAAAAAACATGTTCTTCTTGTCTGGTCATTGTAGGTGTTGTGATCATTGATGACCACCCAGAGGTCACCACCACAGAGGACCCACAGTCCAGCACCAATGATGACGGCTTCACAGAGGTCGTCTCCCGCAAGCAACAAAAACGCCTTCAGGATGAGGAGAAACGGAAAAAGGAAGAGCAGACACCTCAGGTAGGAACAGGGAATTTAAGAACATACCATTTGACAGCAGTGCATTACTTTATTGAAAAGGAACTGTATGTCTTAGATATTGTATTAATATAGTTACAACTCTTACAGAACTGGGGTAAAAAGGGCTCCGGTGAGAAGAGCAGAGGGGGAGGAGGAAAGCTGCCACCAAGATTTGCTAAAAAACAGTCATCGCAACAACAGCAGCAGCATCATCAACATCAACATCAACAACAGGCCTCACAGCCTCAGCCTGCTGCAGCCTCTATTCCCCAGGCCCAACAGCAGCCTACCATTGCTGCCCCCCAGCATCCTCACCTGCCCCCTACCCAGCCTGCTGCATCCCCTCAGACTCTGGAAGGAACGGTGGCTCCTCTGCCCACTATCCCCCCTGCTGCTGTGGACTTCACCTCAAAAAACCTCCCCCCCGCACCCACCCAGACGCACAGCACGCTGGGTACAGAACTGTGGGAGAACAAGGTTGCGGGCTCCACTGTCCTTCTTGATGTGAAGAAGCGTGAGTGAATAAGTATATGTTGATGACTTGAATGTATTTATCCAAATGTCTATTCAGGAGTGAATCTGTCAGCCTGTTTTCTAAAAATCCAATCTGTGTATTCCAGTTGGTCCAATCAGCCCTCCTCAGCCGCCTTCTGTGAGTGCCTGGAACAAACCTCTCACCTCCTTTACTGGCACTGTCTCCTCTGAGGTATGCAAAATGTGCCTGTGTTTTGTGACTGCAACATCCACTTGCTGTATGATAAATCATGAAATTAAAATATTTTGTAATTTTAATTTTTAGGGTGTGAAGCCAGGAGCTGAGGGCAGTGTAGAGTTGGCAATCGACAGTATTCAGTTTGGAGCACCATCATCTGCAGGCAGCACAGACAGTGATGGAGTTCCAGCGTTGATAGAGATGGGCTCTGAAAACAAACTACCTGCTCCCAAAGAACAGAGACAGAAACAACCTCGAGCTGGCCCAATCAAAACACAGAAGGTAACACTCCTTTCTGCTCATGCTTACACAATCCAGATTCAAATTAGTTTTGTGAAACTCAGCTACAGAGTACATTTCCTCCACAGCTTCCTGAAATGGAGCCAGTGGAAACCAAGGAATATAAGCCAGGTCCCATTGGTAAAGAGCGTTCTCTTAAGAACCGCAAGGCCAAAGATGCACGTGGAGTAGAAGGCGAAGGCATGGAGGGAGGAGTTCCTGGAGGAGGCGTCAGCAGAGCCACAGAACCCAGTCCTCCCACCAGTGACACCGCCGTACCAGAGCTGGGAGGAGACATTGAGGGCATGATTACAGTCCCCTCAGCAGAGTTCATCAGTAACTCAAAGGTATGTCACTGTCACAATTACTGTCACCCAACTATCTATACTTGTAGTATAACATGTTAGTTTGTGATTCTAAATGTTTGTTTCCATCTCAGGAATCTGTCACTGACTACACCGCCCCCTCCTCCTCACTGGCTGACAGTGTTCCTACAGGAGTCAACAAAATAGAAGAAAGTTTGGTGGCAAATGTGAGTAGACATCCTTACACTTGAAAAAACCTTGTTCATCTTTCATTTTGATTTGAATAAATCAGTACACTCAGTTGTGTATAAATAGTAAATGTTTTTAATCCCAATTATTTAACATTCTGTAAATGCTTTGGGTGTTTTCCTTTCTTTTTTTCTTTTTTGTCTCAGGTGGCACTGCCTCATTCGTTGCCCATTCCTAGGCGAGAGACCCTGCAGCAGAGCTCCAGCCTCAGCACTGTCTCCCCTGCTACTGTTGACCTAACACTAAAGGTACACAGATAGTACAACACATTCCAGGAAACATTAATTTCCATAAGAAATACTCTTCTCCTCTCTAACGTTTTAGTGATTCTTAAGTGCTGACATCTTTCTGTCTCCTGTTCAGATGGAATCTGCTCGTAAAGCTTGGGAAAACTCCCCGAGTCTGGAGAAGAATTCTCCGGTCACCTCCTCTTCATCCCCCATCACGTCATGTGCATCTTCATACTCTTCCTTCTCCTCGGCCTCCATGCCACAGATCCCTGTGGCTTCTGTTACTCCCAGCACTTCACTGTCAGGTAACAACATCTCTACTTGCATTTAGCATACATTTCCCTCCATATTGTCTGTTGACACACACACTGCTGGTGTTCAGCACTGAAGTTACTGATTTTTTTTCTTTTGGCATTTCCTGTTGTGCATCAGTAGTATACAGGCGCCCATCATGACTCCTTGTCTGCACCATATGTTTACCTCCACCCCGCAGGATCAGGCACCTATACAACATCATCGCTCAGCACCAAGACCACCACAGCTTCTGACCCCCCAAACATCTGCAAGGTGAAGCCCCAACAGTTGCAGGGTGGAAGTTTGTGCTCCAGCAGTAGCAGCAGTAGCAGCAGCTTCTCTCAGCTGGGCTGCGTGCCTGCCCTCCTGCCCCAGCAGCAGACCCCACAGGTGTACGTCTCCCAGTCTGCAGCAGGTGAGATTAACATGACACTGTTTCCTGCATTTTAATCATCGTTATTTAGTGGAAATCATTATAGCCCCGATAGTTCAGTTTGTTTCATCTATAGTTTCATATTTGAAGAACCGTGCATGTCTGTTGGTAGTCACTAATATTTTATTTCTTGTATGTCCAGGTTCTGCAGCTCAGATTCCAGCATTCTACATGGACACTAGTCACCTGTTCAGCACCCCTCACCCTCGCTTGGCTCCTCCCTCCCTGGCACAGCAGCAAGGCTTCCAGCCTGGACTCTCACAGGTAGCATTTTACTTTTTGAGAATTCAGTGCAGGAATGCTTAAACCTTGATGATAGAAATAACCTGTTTGCCCACCTCAGCCAACAGCAGTGCAGCAGATTCCCATCCCCATCTACGCTCCACTGCAAGGTCAGCCTCAGCACCAACATGGGCACCAACATGGGCACCAACATGGGCACCAACACGGGCACCAACACGCGCACCAACACGGACACCAACACGCGCACCAACACACACACCAGCCCCAGCTAGGACTCGGTGCTGGACCTCCAGTGTCCCAGCCACAAGATCTGTTCAGCTCCTCGCTGCAGCCTTACAGGTAACACAAGACACACCGCAGGACAATGAGTTCTCTTCTCACAACAGAAACGCACAGAGGGGCCAGTCTCGCTGCTCTGAGGCACCATTGTTCCTGTCATCTGATCCTGCTGATGTGTCTTCCCTCAGGTCTCAGCAGGCATTCATGCAGAACAGCCTGTCACAGGCCTCCATGATGCTGTCAGGACCATCCCTGCACAGCTACGCCAGCGTGCAAGCACCTGACATGGGCAAGCCTCAGTCCAACCTAGCCTATCAGCAGCAGTCATCCACTCAGCACATTCCCATTCTGTTTGAGCCGCAGCTCAACCAGCCCTCTGGCATGGGAGGCTCCCAGCTCATTGACACACACCTGCTGCAGGTAACCAGAGCGCTCCCAGGGAACATTTCACTCTACCAAAAGAAAACTGAGCCCACTGTACGTCTTTCATCTGACATGTGTCTTGTTTCAGGCTCGACAGGGGATGAATCAGCATTCAAACATGTACTCGGGGCAGGTGCAACAACATGGCCAGAGTAGCTACTACAGTAACACTCAGTCGCCCAGTTCAGCAATGCAACAGGTAACATACATGCAAACATAATGGAATTTGAATGTTTGTAATCCTTGTGAATAGCTTACTTCATTTTTTACCAGTTATCAAACTTCCACGTGTTTAATTTCCAATGTTGTGAAACAGCGCAAGTTTCTGTTGGTTAGATAAATCGGTGAATTGTTTGATTATTTCTCATTTTCAAACACTTGTGCTTCTCTAATTTCCCTCAAGGTGACAGTGCCTCTGCCTGGTTCCCAATTGTCTCTGTCGAACTTTGGCTCGGGTGGAGGCCAGCCCCTCCTGGCACTGCCCCCCACGCCGCCTCAGGCCCAGCCCCCCAACATGAACCGACAGCCTCCAGTCTCCCAGGCGTACCGCAGCATCATGGGCCCCAGCCACAACATGATGCCGCCACCCACCAGCAAGGTACTGTAGTAGTGTGTACATGTGTGACTCTGTTTGAATAAAGAGGTTGGTTGTGACTTTTTTTAAAGTGTATGTTCCTGTGTTTTGACACGCTGCAGATGGAGATGGATCTTAAACTCTTTGGCAGTGGGATGGACGTGAAGCCTGGAACTCCTCCTGGAGCCAGGAGCACAACACCCACCTCCAGTCATTACAGGTACAACCCGAAACCACATCCTCGCACTTACTGACAAACGCACACCAAACGTGACTTCTTAAAATGTCAAAAATGGACAGAATCAAAACAAGTTGAGGTGGCAAACTTTATTTGCAAGGAAATTCTGCACATTGTGAGTTTATACAATCCAAGTCACACACTAACATATGTGTTTTTATTGTAATCTTGTACACACGATTATAAATGTCCTTCTCGTTTGCCTGCAGGGCCAGCTCCACCTCTCCTAGTAGCCAGTCCAGTAAGATGAACAGCATATTGTACCAGAAGCAGTTTCAGCCCAACTCTGCCGGGATGAGGATGGCGCAGCATTTCCCTGGACAGTTCAACCCTCAGGTATATTATTATTATTTACATGACTTGTATTTTGACTGTTTGTAAAATGCACCTGTTGTAAACATGAATGTAAACTGATGCATTTATTTTCTCTCTTTCAGATGCTCTCTCAGCCCAACATAGTTTCTCCTCTGGTTCGACCTCCTCACGCTAACTCATTTGCTGGGGGTGTTCAGCGTTCTCCCATGGGCCCGCCAATGTCGGCGAATGTGGGTGGTGGGCTAATGCCTCATCCCCGACCCCAGTATCCACAGCACAGCCAGCATCTTTCCCGAGGACCCCCTGGTCCCTCGATTATACCCAGAGGTGCACATGCGTCTCTGAAGGCTGAACAGGACCTAAAGGTCTTTTAACATTTTCTTTGTATCTGTTATGTCATACTGATTTGTTCATTTGGCCAATCTGAGATGGGTGGGTTGACCATTTTTGTATTTTCCCTCTATCCCCCTCTAGGCAAAGCAGCGGGCTGAGGTGCTCCAGTCCACTCATAAGTTCTTCTCAGAGCAGCAGCAGCTTAAGGCACCACAAGTCAGCAACGCTTCTCGACTTGATCAGGGAGGAAAACCCTCCCTCGACACCTCTGCCCAAAACCACCAGGCAGGAGGCGAACGCCCAGATTCTGACAAACCCCCCATCTCTACGGCCAAGCCCATACGGACTGGCCCCATAAAACCGCAGGCCATCAAACCAGAAGAGGGCAAGTAAAGAGCTCCCGACCGTCTTCGGGTGACAATACAAATGGATGGAAGAGCGGAGGAGAGAGAATCTAGCCCCATTCACTCAGTCACCACCTCATATCTGCCATGGGGGACAATTTGGGGGAGGAGGATGAGTTCGGTAGAGATCCAAACGGTAGTGGTTACTGAGAGTAGGCACTGTCCTGCGTATATATAAATATATATATATATTCCTCTTCTTTCTCCCCCTGTCTTGTCCCACTGTAGGTTGGGGCATTTGAGTTGGATTCTTCCATCATGGTTAGATGCCGACGAAATGGCCGCACAAGTTGTTCAACAGAAATCTACTGTGACGGTAGATAAGAGGAGAGTTGGAGAGAGAAAATTTGAGATGAGATTTGCTGCTGAGTTTGCCATTTTTATAGCTCTCGATTTCTGTACCTATTTTATTTTCCCAAATAGTATCGTGCATATTATAGGAGAGACCTGTTTCGTTAACGAAAGAATGAATCCGAGATGTTTTTGTAGTCCAAACAATCTTCAGTGTATGTAGTGAAGCACACTTTTTGTTGCCCAATCACCCATCGTAACCAATCCAGAGATTTGTGCTCATGCACACACTCCCTCAACGGTTTCACCCACAGTCACCGCACAGAGACGTGAAATAAGAAATTATGTTGTCATTTAATTTTTCGTTTTATCAGAATGGTAATGTGAAAATTGCAGCATTTGATTGACTTAAAGGATTGATTTATTGATTAGTCTGCCTGTGAGCCTTTGCTCTCCTGCCTTCTGCTCTCATCTTCTTGCCTGAGAATCACTGACGTGTTGGCGTGTGTGTCGGGTTCTAGTAGAAACAGGAGGGAGCTCGTATCTGGACTCCTGTATATTTAGCCAAAGGTTGAAGCAGCGCAGAGATGTCACAGCCTTTTGGATTGCTGTTGCCTTGGCAGCAGGGTTTTGAGTGGACTTACAGGATTACATGGATGATGTATGATCACTACATGCAGCTGTTCCAGTTTAGGGGCTACTGTCACACAACCTTTCACTGCTTTAACACCATCCTCGCTGTCACACACAAACACACACACTTCACTGTAAAGCACCCAGATCTGCTGCTATTGACTGAATTCAGTGTCCTTAGCTAGAATAAAGCAGGATAGGGCTATTTAGAAGTTATAGAAGTGGCGAAGAGTTGATTGTTAAAACAATAGAGAACTTTTCAGTGCGAGTGTGTGTGAGTGTGTCAACCCCCCCCCCCCCCCCACATTAAGGGGGGGGGGACAAGAACAGGACAGAACGAAGAAAACAATGGGCAGAAGGGACACTTTTTGTTTTTGTTGTCTTTACTGATGAGAGCAATCAGTGCTGTTTTCTGTCTCTGCCTCACCTCGGCTGGCTGTCCCACCCACAATGCTCTCATCTCGGGGTTGTGGTGACGAGGGTCCTTCAGAAATGTACAGCGGTATGCACCCTGAGGTGGGGAGGCTGTCCTCCACACATCTACCCCAGCTGGGGGAAGAGTCCTTGCATTGGGATGAGGGAGGGTGGGTTATGAATTTTTTTGTTTTGTTTTTTTGATTCTTTTTGTTTTTTTTGTTGTACTTGTACAGGGGTTTCATCGCTGTATTAAAAGATGTACGGTCTTATTTACATTCTCTTGGTTTGGTTACAGAAACTAATAAAAATAATATACTGTTAATGTGTTTCCAGTGAGATCTGGTTTTTACTTGAAGCCTTTTCCATAATTAAGTTGAAGCATTTGTTTGCTTTATATTGGAGCTAGAATCAACCTCACCTCTGAACACTAGATGGCACTGCAACACATAGAAACCTCTCAGATTGAACTAGTCACCACATTCAGATGAGGCAAAGGGTTTATAGCGGGTAAGTATGTTTAATTAAAAATTAATCACATGAGAATCACATCTATAAAATTTTTGCAAGGGTTTTATAAGTTTTTAACAATTAAGATTAAAGTATGCATTGTGTTTATCCTCATTAAATAAACTGTCTTTTTTTTTTTATGTAGCTCTTCATCATTAAGACGCCTGTAACAGTTTGATTTCAAACCCTTTGCAAAATCTTTGCAACGCGTCTAGTTGATCAGAAATATTAACCTATTAAAACGTATGCCTACAGACTTGATCACATTATTAATCATTTTTACAGAAAGTACAAATGATTTACTAATGCCTGAGGCTTATTGGAAATGAGTGACACAAATGTATTAAGCCCTGTTTCCATCTTATTTAATTACTGATATATATTTTTTAAATCAGTGTACTTTTAAATGGTTTTAAGTCAAGAAATATGAGAAATGCCAATTAGTCCCTCAGTTATCCTTAAAAATCTGTGAACATCTCCAACCAGATTTGTTTAATAAGTTGTAGCTTGCAAATGAAGTGGTTTTAATAGGCTATAATCTCTGAGGTGTAAAATGCCATAATAACCAGATTAATTTGTAATTTCGGAAGAAGTTTATTTCATCATGATTTTGAACAGAAAACAATGTACAAGTGCATGCAATAATCCATACATACTGAGTGAGCGAGCACTTTATTTAATAAAACAGGTGAAACATGGTACTGTGTTTGGGTTGTAAATCGTATGCTTTAATTATCCCACTTAGCTGCTGATGTTAAACCATTCTCCATCTTTCAGACCTCAAATATAACGTGTACTTATATCTTCACAGAAAACAGAAAAATAATAATACATCTGACTCAAAGGCGGTACAAAAATATTTCCTCTACTAACATATTTGTGGACTGTGCCACAGCAAGAGTCCTCCCGCTGAGAAAAAAGAAAGCAAACCTGCAGGGGGCGCTGTTCCTCAAACATATTCACTTCTTTGTGGATTCTGGTAGTTCAGCTCTACACGTTGGATACTGATGGTGTGTTGTCTTTCTAACTGCTGCTACCACACACACGTTTGTCTCTAACGCTCTGAGTCTTTGAAGCAGGAACAGGTGAGCACACGTCTCCTCTCAGCAGTCACCGGGGTCGGCCTCAGTTGACCTGCTTGCGACCCAGCCTGAGGTCGTAGGACACTATGTGGAAGTTGTCCCAGGCAAACAGCTTCCTCTGAGCCAGGCTGTAGTCGACCATGGAGTTGTAGTGGTACTTGTTCCTGAAGGGGATGGCGATGGTCTTCCCCTGGCTGGTGGCGGTGTCGTACATGTAGTTGATGATGGTGGTGGGTGCGGCGTAGCTGGACACGGTGTACATCTTCCCGCAGATGATGAAGGAGTTGGCCACAGAGGTCTTCCTGATGTTGGTCTCCCAGCTCTTCTTCACCTCCAGGGTGTTGGGGTCCAGCTGCGAGATCACAATGGCCCCTTTCGCTTTGCTGGTGGAGTAGACGGCCCACAGCCCCTGCTCGTCCACGGACAAGTCGATGTCCGTGTAGCCCCCCCATGAGTAGGGGTACTGGCCGTGGAAGCCGGCGTGGGGGAGGTCACGACGGGCTGCGGTGCTCTCAGAGGCGAGGTCGTAGCGGATTAGGGTGCGGCTGCGGCGTCTCTGATAGTAGAGAGCGCCTCGGTACACAGTGGCACCAGTGCTCTCCACCAGCTCGGGCAACAGCAGCACCTGTCACAGACAATAACCAGGCATGATCCAAGATCTTTTGGGCTTATTCCCATGAAAGAGTATGAGCCATGTGACACCCACCTTGGAGGGAAAGCCTTTAGAGAGTTGTTCCATGTCTTCATAGCCGAACAGCTGCCTGACATCAGTGCCAATGGCGTCGATGCGCCAGACCATGTTGGGTCCATAGGGGGAGACGGCCTCAGGGTCCTGCATCCAAACACCATATTTACCTGCTATGTTGTCGGCTTTCCTGTGAGTGACAGGCTCACCAACTGAAACCAGCTCCCCACAACCTGTGAGCAGGAAGGAGAGGACATGTGAGAGGAGGGAGGGGGGGATATTAACAAATACAAGTCTTTTTGTTCAGACAAAACATGAGGGAAGTTTTAAAGGCCTTACAACTGCATACACATCAAAGACACGGATTATGCAAAATTGCCCAGGATGTAAATGGTGCAAATTGAAGACGCATCAGTTCAGTGATTAATTTTGAGCAAAGAATTTATTTCAATATTTTAGGATTTATGAATCGTTTAAATAAATAGCGACAGGTTGAAAAGGGGCAGAAACTGGAGTGACTCTCAGAGCGCAAACCTCAACCAAGGCCCAATAATCTCCTTAAATTCAATCAACCAGTTTGCACACGCCTCTAGATATCAGTTCCCTAAATGTGCCCGATTTTTTTACATCAAGGAATTCTTGACAGACAACTGACTGGTCTGTTTCCCCTCTCAGTAACGATTTCCTGTGGCACTGCCATCTGTGGTTCAGTTCAGTGATTAGTTTCTGGTCATGTGTCCCAGAGATGTTATGAATCTATTTAGGGTCGAAGCTGAAGTATCGATCCAACCTTAAGAAGTAGATCTTTCTTGAAATCATTCAGGGGGCTTCTGGTTTAAGGTGACTTCAGGACACAGTCAGTGGTCCTCGGGGGTTAGGGATCTACAGGTACATGTCTTTGGCTGAGGGACGATGGAGGTAATGTGTGAGCTGATCAGAGGTGTGATGATGTCAATGTTTCTCATCATTGAAGCAGACAACAGGTCCAGAGATGCTGCCTGAAGTCTCTGTGCGCTTCAACTTTGTCTGAGTCACCACCATCAGTGCAGCAGCTGCGCTACGTCTCATCTCTGCTTCTCTAACTAGGAAAACGATAAGGCAGGCCGTATATTTACCACTTCCTAAAATACACCCTCGCTCTCAGGTCCAGGACGTAGCACCGGATTCAGGGTTAGATGGGAATATGTTTTATAAATACACCTATTACCATGGAGCTTCTGTGTGGCACAGCCTCATCAGAGATCATGTGACCTCACGTGGCGACTCCACATGTCCTTTAACGGTTGCCCAATCAATGAAACCTGCTGAAGAACCAGCCCATTTGGTAGTGTGAGCTTGTATGTGGTTTTTGGGGGGGGTGTGTGTGTGCGTGTGTCTGTGTGTGTGACATCCTTGTTAGAGCCCATTTACGAGACATCCACGAAAACTCAGGGCGGCCCTCATACCTACAAATTGGCACGACTCTGGTATTCTCGGCCCAAATGCTGCAGTATTAATAGCAGTATTTGCTTTGAGGCTGTCAGCAGGGGGGGTGAGTGTCATGTTTGCAGGGTCAGATGGACAGAGGGGGAGGTGGGGGAGAGGGGGGTGAGTGACAGAGGTATGAGCTGGCAAGACTCTGGAATTTAAAGGATCATCATAGTGTGCTAGAAGATCTTGGCTCTTCTGACCATTTGAAAATCGGACAATCTGACATGTTTGACATCGTCTTTCTTATTGTAACAAACAGCCTTCGGGTCTTCTTCATTGAAACATTGCTACGCTTTCTTTGTGTTATCGCCACCACCTGTCGGTCAGTGGCATAGGATGAAACTGGCTGCAGGAAATGTGTGTCAAATTGCCGTGTGCGTGAGCGTTTGTTTGTTAGTTTGCAGAATTACCCAACAATGTTCGATTTCCATGAAAGTCAGGGAGAGTCAGGGAAGAACACATCAAATTTGAGTGTGGATCAGGATCAGGGGGTGGATCCAGAATACATTTTTTTTAACATTGTGAGACAAAGCGACTTTTGACATTTTCATGGATCTAGGTTTTAAAAAATCCCGATGTAAATAGAAAGCATCTAAATAGAAAGGGCCCATTCTAGGGTAAAGAAAACAACAATTCGTACAATTCAGAAAATATCACAAGGATTATTTTATATAAAATTTCTGCAAATAGATCCCTTTCACCTAAATCTTCCACACTGGACCTTAAAAAGTGAACGGTATAATAAAATCCATGCAGAGTTATGCAGATATGTGTTCACTTAAATGGCCTCAATAAGTCACTGAGAAGAATGGAAGTAAACAGATGCCTCAAATGGTAGAAATCTTCATTAAAACCTCAACTTAGCTCATGGTAACTCTTACCTGAATAAGAATGAAAGCATGGATTCAAAACTGCACATATTCGTTGACAGAGATCAAATAAAATGATATTACTGGATATCTCTTATGATATTTTGAAATAGGTGAGACCTGTGTTGTCATCAGCGCCATCAGGAGCTGGCACCTCCGTCACCTCGGCCTTCAGCTCCTGGAAACCTGTGTGTCCATACTGCCACGCTGAGTCTGAAACAGGGAGACACGGAGTGAGATAGAAAGAAAAGAAAACAGTAAAGCTGAGGTGATTCTGCAGAAAACATATGTCCCACCTCTGAGACTGCTGCTGTCCCCCTGTCTGTTGGGCCTGTTCATCAGGTGAGACATCTGACTGGAGCCTAAACACACACACACACACACACAGTTTCATGATTTTATACCACATCACTTATCATACAATAGTTTGCTCCCAAATGTGGCTCTGACAGTAGTGACAGCAGGAAACGGGACAGCAAGAAACAAATAGCCCTGACTGGATTCCCAGCTGCTCTGGAGTCAGACAGTCGGTGGCCTGGCCGACACACATACGACACACACACGACACACACTTGACACCTCATCCCACCCCGACACTGTCAACTTCCCATCTTCAAAACTTCAAACCAGACGTCTGGCTCTTCTTCTTCTTCTTCTTCTTCTTCTTCTTCTTCTTCTTCTTCTTCTCCTCTAACACTGTCAGATATCACCTCTTTTCTCCTCTTCTCTTCTCTCATTTCTCCTGATCTGTCTATTCTCCCATTCTCCTTCTCCTTCTCCTTCAGGAAGTCATTACTGTGTAAAATAAACAAACTGTAAAACACTTTGTGAAGCACTGTTGGAAAACTACAAACTATGAATATAAATAAGCATGGATCATTAAAATGGATCAGTGGTATGTGTTTGTGTTTGTGTGTCTGTGGGCGACTGTTAGTATGTGTGTGGCCACGTGCCTGCCGTGCTCTAGCCTGTGCAGTGTCCAGTGATTTCAGGCGGATAATGAGCCTCAATGATGCAGATAACATTAAACGCTTGCATCTGGAGGCTGTTGCTGATCCTCACTGTTGATGAAGAGGAGGAGGGAGCTTTGGTAACGGAGCAGATGACAAACACCAGGACAAAGTCGCTGTGAGTGTGTTCCAAACAGAGAAATATTTGTAAAAGCTATAGGTGTGTGTTTGTGTGCGTGCGTGCGTGCGTGCATGCATGTGTGTGCCATATGTGCCCTTTGTGTGGAGAGGAGAATATAAAGCTCACAGGATAGACAGATCCTAATTTCAATCTGTGGAGTCGTAGGTCTAATCAACCTCTACTACCAGAGTTCAGTGGAGCTGTTGGCTCTTAGTTGGATCCAATCCTCTGCAAGAAGTTCACTCTGCAGACAATGTTAATGTGGAGCGTACAATCAACAGAGAGACCATTTGATCCAAAATGAGTCACGATACATGGACGTCCGTGATCAGATCGGTGATTGAGACATCACAGGAGTTCACTGAACATTGTTTATGTCTCCTTCTGCTTCACGTTGAAAGAAAACATCTGAACGTCACGGTGAATTTCACTGAGTGCTGGGAACAGGCTCAGCTCCAAGTTAACTTCACGTACTTGCACTGAGACGAGAACTCTGATAATAAACTTCATTTGGACAGTGTTCTTTTAAAGTTTGAAAGATGTTTGTCTTTTAGGCTGCTGGGCCATGATAACAGTCCTCGAGTAAAAACAATTCCAGCTAAATTTCCCTTTCAAATACCTTTTTCTTCTGTTCACTGTTCACTGTTGTCAGCATCATGTCACAGTTTTAGTTTGTTGAGCTATGAAGGCCAGATCTCCCTTAGAGGACAATGCACAGGTTTGTTGTCTTCTTACCTCCACATGGACATCATGTTTTTGTGTTTGTTTGTTTGATATTTATCAGGATTACGCAAAAACTACTCAACCAATTTCTGTGAAATTTCTTTAATTCCTTGATTTCTCAGAGAATAGTTCATGGATGGATGGAAATGGATGAAAATCTGATTTGGTAAGAGGACTGATATTTCTAAGGGTGTGAAATTTGATGCAGGTCAAAATAAAAATCTGGATCTTGTGAATTTAAATGTAGTTTCATAAGGGGAGTGTTGGTATGAGCTCTACTGAGCAGGATTCCCATTAAATATTGTGAAAGGATCTGTTAAAGTTTGGAGTGGAGATAAACGGAACCAGGATTTCTTTTCACTTTCTGTAACATAGTTATAGAGGGCGTTAACCTTGGCAGAGGTATCTTCTCTCTTGTTGTTGCAGTGTAAATGTTTGTGTCTTTTTACTTTTAAAGTCATAAAATACTATTGCAAATTATCAGATGGTAGATTTATAGAGACAATTCTTACCAAAGGCCACAGCTTGGTTTGACAACAATTAAAACTCATCGTCACTCTTAAACATGAACTTGTATCTCCTCTCTGCTCTGGTGCCGCACGTCTTCCTCTTACTATGATCTGTTCTACATGTGTCTGTCACCCGGAGGGGCCCCCTCTGTGTATTTCTGTCTGCAGGTGCAAACATGAGGAGCTCAGCAGATAACCTGGAGTATGCAGGAGATGGGCTCTCCTAATGCACAGTATTACCGGTGCATGGGGCGCTGGCAAAAAAAAGGATTTACTGCTGGCAGCAATCCTGGCTTTTACAAGAAAAATATTCTGAGAGCCAGGAGGGCTGGCTTAACTGAGAGAATACAAGGGGCTGGTGACCCACAGGAGATGGTGGGGGCGAAAAGAGGAGCATGGAGGCTAATTAGACGGATGTTCGGCCACTGCAAACACACAACATACCAGATCTTAACCTCACTGGCTCCAGGATAACTCCCAACCTCTTTGGAGCCCTGATGGTTTTATGTTCTTAGACTCCAACCCCCCACACTTTCATCAGCCTTGACCCACCAGGCGTCATCAAAAGCCCCGAGATGAGACTCGGGCAGTGAGCCGCCACTTCAAGGGCGTGCATCACGTTTCAGCCGCCCCTCCCCTCTCCCCCGGCCGGGTTATTCGCACCCTGCTCACCATGCGGAGGGAAACACCAGTCATAAACAAAGCAGGATCTGCTCATAAATACTGAGCTGACCCTCCCTGGCCTGCCTCCATCACCCCTAAATGTAGGCAGGAAACGGGAAGCAGGGAAACCTGAGACAAGTGTCTTTGCAGACTCATAGGGCAGCCAAAACATTAAGCACACAAGTGGAACACACACAAGCAGGTACATGTTACATGTACACACAGTGTTCCCCCTGCTTTTTCTTGTTTGTGGGTGGATATGGGATCAGGAGGAATCTGAGCTTCATCACTGCACAGAAACAGATACACACACATACCTGGGACCCCCAAGCTATGCACTGGAATTTTGTGTGGCTCTATACATGCATGGTATTCCATACATAGAGGACATTTATGTCTCATCACTTCACTGCTCCAATTAACCCATTATCCTTATGTCAGAGTCACCAAACACATATTTCATCAGGGAGACTGTCATTGGGACATGGAGTTGTACATCTTATTAACATAGGATTAGGGCAGATTTTATATAACAAATGTATATATATATATATATATACATTTTATTTTAATTAGCTGTACACTTAAAATAATAGAATATTTACAGTAAAAAAACTATTTCTTCATTAAGCTTTGCACATTTTTGTAATAGCTGTAAAGTGTGTGAGTGTATTGCTCACCCGCAGCAGGTCTCATCAGGCCACCGTTCTGCAGAGAGGGGCTGGGCGGCACTATGGGGGTCTGCAGGGGACAGGGTCTGCTCCTCAGCTTCTCCATCTCCCTCCTCATCTCCTCCATCCTGTGCTGCAGTGCCCCCAGCTCCCTCTCCAGACGCTCCTTCTCCCGCCGCAGCAGGTTCCTCTCCCCCGTGGCCCGGTCCAGCGCCTCCTGAAGCTCAGCCTGGGCCCTGGCTCCGGACGCCTGGGGACCCCCGGTGTCCCCACCTGTCAGGCGGGACACCAGCACCTCCAGCAGACCAAGTCTGGCCTTCAGACCCTCCATTTCTGGGCCACTCGTCTGTGGGCAGGTGGCCTCTGCAGGGCTGGGTACAGTGAAGGTGTACTGGCATCGCCCGCTGCGGTCGTTTCCCCTCCAGAGAGAAGCTCTGTCCTGTGCATCACCTCGCAGCAGAAGACCACACATACACAACAAGAGCAGGAGGAACATACTGGAGACAGTCCCTCAACACAGACTCAATTTAAGATTCTATGAACAATTTTTTGAATGTCCAGACTTCTTTATTTCTCAGCTCAGAAATCTCCTCACAAAAACTCCCAATTTCCGGTGATGTCTGTTGCTCTCGTTTCTCTCAGGTGTCTCTTGTGTTCCTGCTGTTACGAGCTGCTTCTCTCCTCCCCTCTCTTGTCCTTCTCTCCTCAGTGGACAGGTTCTCTTAACACTGAGCTCTCCTCCAACAGCTCACAGATATTTATACAATCTGGAGGGGACGGACGGAGGGAAGCAGGGGAAGAGAGGAGAGGTGAAAGGGAGGGAGGGGAGTAAAGGAGAAGACTAAAGGGGAGGGTGGGGATCAGAGGCAAGTGCGTGTGTAGAGGGGGAAGGGATGAAAGAAGTAGAGTAAAAACATCACATTTTTACACAAGTATGTTTAACTTTCTGCAAAATCCTGCATCTTGGATTTTGGAGTCTGGCTTTTTTTATTTCAACATTCACCCCCTGCAACGTCTTCATCTATTTGTGTTTTATCTGTAAAAACACGCCCTGATATGCACAATGGCGACCCATTTGTCCGAGGGGATTTGGAGGACATTTGGCCGCAGCATGGCAGGGTGAGCTGGGCCTCGTCGGATACAATTACCTCCTGAGGAGCCGGTGTCCTCTTTCATATTGGTAGGGGGCCTGAATGTGACACAAGCAGCCAAAAGGGCCATCGTTACAAAGGGCCCGCGTTACGAGTCAATCAATGACCACATAGCCGATCCCCAACATAGACATGGGCCCTTCAGCGTTTTCAGGCTGCAGACTCAAGTTTTGAAATGTATACTTAACACAACAGGAATGAGCTGTCGGGGGTCATCTGCATCTGCGCTCACTTCCTTCCACTTGCTGCCTGGGTGGATCTGTCTGCCTCTCATCTCTTTTCTTTAACACAATATCACAGACAAGCTTGAACCGCAGCCTCCGAGGCTCGCTCCCGCAGTCATGTGATACATTGGATGAGCGCTTGTTTATTTTCAGAGAGGATGAAAGATTTGAAAGTGAGAGACACAAACCAGGCGGGTGTGCCGACACGTGCATCTTTCAAATCCCCGGCTTCACAGCTCTCAGCCCTCATATCCTGCCTCTTTGTTTGGGGCTCTCTGAATCTCGGCTCTGTGTCTCCTCGCTCTTGTGTGTGTTCAAACTCCTCAATCATCCATCTCTGCTGACCCGCCAGGTCACCCCGAGCCGTAGAACATCACCTGACGCAGATGCCTCACTCCAGAGAGGCCAGAGGGCGCAGAGGGGGGGAAGGGGCCACAAGGTGAAGTGCGCACACTCTTGAAAACACACCTCTACGTGCAGATTGATGCTTCTCCTGCCTCCTGTCTCTGCACATGTTTACCGGTGCCAGAGACATTCATCTGGGTGAAGTTAACTTGATGATTGGAAGGACAGAAAGACAAATGGATGAGATTGTTTTCCAAGACAGTAGTGTTGCAAAATCTCAAGGTGTGGACACATCCTGTAACGGGAAATACCTTGAAGAGAGGGAGGAAGGTGAATGTGTGACACGTGTATAACATGATGGAATAGAGCTGTTGAAGAAGGGTGAAGAGTGAAGAAAGAAACACATGGGAAAGTAGGAGAAGTGAGGAAGAGGTTCCACTTCAAAGTGGGAATATTCGAGAAAAGGACGAGATGTGTTTAAAAATATCACAGTATCATGTGTAGATGGTCTGGAGATTTATTCTCCACTTCCTCTGGCTACTGACACATCCACTGCTCTGTGTGTGATCAACAGTCTCCTCTGGACAGGGTGTGTGTGAGACTGACTAATGCTGGTTGGCACGTTGTCCGCTCTTCTCAATTGAGAGTTTATTTCACTTTTGTATGACTCACATAACCACTGCTATGCCCGGAATCTGAAGTCATCCAGCATGAGCTCCTACCAGAGGATCAAAACATCCTCCGCTGCCAGTGCGGGTGTGTCAGCAGAGGCAGGGGGGATAAATATGTCTCATGGTGTACAAAAATACAGCTCGGCATGACAGGGAATGATTTATTTCCCTTTTGCTTGAGGGCGGACAAAGTCCTGACCAGAATCAAACTCTATCTCTTTTCAGGTACATTTTAGAAAAGATTTTAGGATTTTATTCTTGACTTTAAAGGCCAGTCGTAACCTGGGGTACTCAGCTAAGGCCCTGCTCGCCATTCTACAGTCTCGGCTGAGGACCAAGGGTGATCGGGCCATTTCTGTTGAAGGACCCCGACTCTTTGGAACAATCTCCCTGAGGAGATCTGTCTGAATCCCTCTTAATGACACAGTTTTATAAGTGTACTTTCTCATGACCTCCCAGGATTATTTTTAACAACTTTTTAACCTTTAACTATGGAAAAAAGCTTTATTATTATTATTCATATTTTATGAATATATTTTATATATTTATTTATCTATTTATTTATTTATTTTCTGCCTCTGATCTAACTGACTAAATGTTATGTTCTCTTAAAACCGCTTTTAATTGTTTGTTATTTTTTGCCTTAAATTCGAACTCGTAAAGTACCTTGCAACTGCATTTTAAAAGGTGTTATAAATTTAAGTGCACTATTATATTAAATGCTGTCTGTGAGAGCTGTAACATTTTCCAGCTGCTGGTCCAACCAGGACTTCAATTATCAGAGTCAACAATGCATCAGCAAAAACCTCACATGGACAAATAGACATTAAAACAATGTACATTATATTAAAAGCACAACTACCGTATTATGATTAAATGCAAAAACAGAAAACAAAAACCTTCCAACCACTGTTCTCCTACCCAGAATCCACCAGTCCTGTCACGAAGAGCCTTGTCCCTATGCACACAGGCAGTGGACTGCTCCAGACGTGCAACAACTATGTTAAGATCTAGAGAGGAAAGAGTACGTGGAGATTTACAGACTAATTATTTAACTTTAAACGTCACTTTAAATATCAGGGGTGCTTATGGGACAGTATTTTCACAAATCTTAGATTAGATTAGATTCAGTCATTCACCAGAATCTGGCTCCTGGAGGACACTCCCTAAACATGTATGTAAAGAAGTCCCCATCCTTAATGAAACACAGTGTAAGTTGAGTCACTGGTCACTTTCATTATACAGTTGTATATATACCTTATTAGTTTGAGTTACATGCACTCTATAAATAGAATTATAGTGGATTAGTTGATGATGGGGGGTTTGTGCAAAGCATTCAAATGTTTGACCAGACTTCTGGTTCTTGGATATCGTCTCTCTAATAAGCAGCTAATGCCAGAGGCCCTGTAAACGTGCAGTGAAATTAACATGTAGTCCCCAAACTAAGCCAGCACTGCCTTTGATGGAACGTACAGTGCTATGAAATGGATATGATGAACTCCACAGGCCCAACCAGGACGATACTACCTGATGTCACTGAGCAGGACTCAGCAACCAACCAATGGCATCAAGGCTACATCTGCACTTGAAAGCTCTGAAAGAGATGACATGACCTCTTTACGGTAAAAGCTGCAATAAATCCTGCACCTCCTTCCACGTGCAGCAGCAATGAGTGCGAGCTGGAAGGCCATCTGCCTTAGATCAATGAAGAAGTAAAAGACCTCTGTGGTTTTATGTTCGACTCCCTCAGAAGCGTTGTGCGGCGGTGGCAGAGCTGTCGCAGCGCGTGTGCGTGTCCTGTGAGGGCGAGAGCCGCGCGTCTGTCAGAACAATAACTCTTCTCGGGCCCTGCAACTTTAGTGCCATCTTGGGACTCCGCGCTGTCAGTGAAATAACAGAGCAGTAAAACGGTCGGCTAATGAGAAGAGATAAAAGAAAGGAGAGAGAAAATCTTAGTGGTCCAACGTGGAGGGATGGCATGACGATTAGTTTTTCCCTCTTCACCTCCAGTCATCCATCTTTCCATCAACCCCACTTACTCCTGTGTTTCCTCTCACAAGTTTTCCACTGATTCCTCTCACTGTTCTTTTGCGATTCGGTCAATTATTTCCAACCACGACCAGTGCCCTTTAAAACCACTTTATTTCAGAGCAGAAATTATCAATATATCACAGTCTTCCAATGCAATGCCAGAATATTGTATATCATTACAGAATCAATATTTACAGCTAAAATAAATTACATAAAAAAAATAAAATGACAATGTAGTTTTATTTTATTATACAATTAATCAACCCAGACACAGAGACGCCTATGTGTGTTTCACAGTTTTAAACTTGCAGCACTTAAAAACAACCTAAACGTGACAGTACACAGACACAAACCGTCCCGTCTGCGGCGATGGGAATACCAGCGTCGGCACAAAGCACCACACTGAGCGACCAGCAGAAATAGGAACGTGAAAAAAGAAGCCGTACTAAAATTACCAAAATAAAAACATCTGCGGAGCGAGAGACGGTTTAATGTCACTCGCAGGAAAGTAGGACAGCCGTGACCAAACCGGCCCAGAGCTCAGCAGGAGGGGGAAGGTGAGAGGTGGCTAAGAGACATTCATAACCCGGATGTTTTGGTTTAACACGGTCCTGTTGTACAGTACAACAGACTCTGAGGAGTCATGTGGAATTGAAAACTTATAGAGGTAAGAATAATGTTGATTAAAAAGAAGTCACCTTCGCCTGTGCAGATGAACCTCAGATGTTCCCTGCCTGGTGTCAACACAGAGAAATGTAATTGTGTTCACAAAATGTTCCCTGTAAACGTTCTCCTCGTCCGTTTTGGACCAGGAGAGCACAAAGAGAATCATGGGCAGACATCTGAGATTCATCTGGTCGACGTTACAGCGTCTTTGTACCAGGCTGCTGCAGCAGATTCAGACCAGCTACACTAAGAAGAGACAGTTGGCATGAATTACCTGCCTTTACAGTATATATATCTATATGATGTAATATACAGGACCTGGAGTTTCCCTGCTTTCAAAGCAAAGCCAGGGCCTCACATGTGATATGTATCATGGAATGGAACGATCCTTCATGATTGACAGGAGCGCTGAGAGTGAGCCTTTTCTCCCAAACTGCATTAAAATATCTCCCCCATTTTCTTACCCGCTGTGTTCCCTTTCTGTCGCAAAGTTTCAAGCCAGGGATCTAACGGTAAGATCTGTACTAAGGGCAAGTCGAGGTCAGACCCTTGAGGGTACACGGGCTAATACTGGGGAGGGTTATGGGAGGTTGGCTGGCACCCCCTAGCAGGAGTGGAGGACTGTGTGCAGAGGAGAGGAAGTGTGGGAGAGGTGGGAGAAGGAGCGAGGAAGACGAAGGTTCTCCCCTGTCCTCCTCCTCAGACACTAGCGATATCGCAGGATCACCGGTACTGAAAGAGAAAAACGATACAGAGAGAATATTTACTGTAAAGTTCAGCACATTAGGTCATTTCAAACAGTGCTAGGGGGTTTGGTCTCATACTCACTGATGATGATGAGCAGGAGAGCGACCACAACCAAGGCAATAATCATCTTCATCTGTCGGAGAAATCATGCCCATTAAACACAAACCCTTTAGAATACTAAACATCTCTGACAGTGGACAGAACACAACACAAATGCAAAACCAAAGGGAGATATGATGACAGTCTCGCTCTCTCACACGCACACACACACACGCACGCACACACACACAGCCCACCTTCATGTCTCTCCACCACATCCTCCTGTGCATCTGTTTGGCTCGGCTACTGAAGGCAGACGCATTGTCCGATAGGCTCTCTGGAGCATCACATGAACACAGCACAGATAAGAACACGTGAGGAGAGAGAGAGAAAAAGCAGAAGAGAGAAAAAAGTGAACAATAAACAAGCTATTGTGTGCAGTTTGATGTTATCAATGAGGTTGCTCAAGCTGGGTGGCCCTGTGCTGTGCAGTTATTATAATGTGTTTAAGTTACACAAGGCTGCTGGTGAAGATTTAAATGTTAACTCTGTTGACGTTAACAGCAAGATGCCAAATTTGCACCCAGCGGAGGAAAAACACATTTCCTCCAGCTTCCTGCCTTCTGTCCTCGCTGTGAGATCCAAACTGCTCGTGCACGCCCCTCTGTCTTTCTGTTTCTTGGATACTGTTGTTAACTCGATGTTTATTCATGTTAACAGGGAACGTTACGGCTCCCTAGCGTGCGGCGTTCTACTTGTCCAAGCCCCTGTCCCCCTTTAGACCCTTTGTGTCTGTCATGTGTGTGCAGTTTCCTCGGCCATGTGCCTTTTAACGACCTGTCGCTACTACAAAGAGAAGCCCGCAGACGGGACCTCTGAGGAGATGCTTGTTAATCGGGAGGAATTTAACAACAGTTTACCTGCAAACGGCTCAGAGGGGCTGACTGCACACGTCAATCACATGATGTTATATACTCATATAAAATCTACTGTTAAGAGCTGCGTGTACTGCAGAGACACACACAAACAACAGATGGGTTCCAGATGAGTATCATTATCTCAGTTGGCTGGTCAACAAGCCTCATCTCTTCATGAGTGGAGGAGAAAGAGAAGAAGACCTGCGTGTGTGTGTGTGTGTGTAAAAAGTTGTGTAAAAAGTTGTGTAACAGGGTGAGTCTAACAGGTTTCACACACATGCTTGATATACACCAAGTGAAAAAAAATGGAGCTGTGTGAATGAGAAAGCTTTCAGACACACACAACCTGGTAAAACACTAAAACTGGTGTGTAAGCAACTGCTCCCACACACACAAAGTCCTGCTCCACCAAAGTTGTACAAGGTTGTTTAATAGTTTTACTACTCCTGGACACGTATTTGACAAATATCACACATTTTTGCAATGTAAATGAGGTGCGACAATTTTTACTTCCACCAGGGAGGTTGTGTTACTCCTGTCCGTTTGTTGGTTGGTTGGTTGGTTGGTTTTGTTCGATTGTCAGTCAGATTACGCAAAAACCTGGTGGACAGATCATACATTGGTCAAGAGAGGACCAATACAATTTGGGGTGGATCTTGAATTTGTATATCTTTCTTTAATACTACCAGATAGGGTGCTTTTTGACATTTTCACAAATTTCCCAGGGAATCATTTATGGATCTTGGTGGGGAAAAAAAATCTGTCACATTTAGGAGACTGAATCCACTTGTTGCAGCTTGGTTGAATTTAAGAGGAATGTTCTTCTCCAATGTCATGATTTGACAGTTGGACTGTTTGGACTGTTGCTCAGACACAAGCCATCTTGTTAGTTGCAGCGTGTGTTTGAGCCTCTGCTCAACTACTTTATGTGATTAAGTTAACAAATGATAAAATGCAAATGCATCAATCAACTCAGCCACAACATGCTGCTTCCTCTTTGGGCTCAAAATATTTAATGCAAATAGTTGATCATTTGTCTGGTCCTGTTTCAATTTGGTCTTTTCTCTTATATAAAGTTTCTATAATAAATATATAATAAGTTTATCTCATATACAGGCAGGTTTGAGATCTAACCACTGATTTGAAATTACATTATAGTCAAGTGCATTCCTCACGTTTAGGATCACTAGGCATCATTAACTTGTGTTTTTCTTTTAAATTGGATGCACATTGCACAAATGTCGCTATCAACAAAAGTAAATTTCCTGTGAAAAAGCTCCCATAAGGTGAGATTAATGATCCACAGAGTCATGTGCGAACCATGTGTAAGCTACCTGTGGAGTTTGTGTTGGCGTCATTTTACTTTGCAAATCCAAAAGAACACTTATTTTGCCCATGCAGACACACACACACACACACACACACTGCACAGGTGTGACTTACCCGACTTGTCCTGCAGGTCGTCGAGACGTTCGCCCCTCTCGATCACTTTCGAGATGTTCTCCTGCATCACATCGATCACTTCGTCAACCTGCGACTGCACCCTACGGACACGAGTTGGCGTGAGACAGAATCGTAAATAACGGATATAAATCATGAAACGGGAAATGTGCAGAATTTGTTAAGAATTCGTGCTCTTTTCCAAAGCTCCAGCAACAGCCGTGGCCAGGCAGAGGCATTACATTTTTGGGTTATCTGGTCATCCCATTCTCATGCAAACAACCTTTCAGGCATTTTCTCAAATTTGGCACAAACATTCACTTTCATTAGATTTTGGGGGGGTCAAAGGTCAAGATCACTCGGAGCTCACATCCATCCCATTGTTGAGAACTCAATACATCAGTAAGGCCTACAGGGAATTTCACGACATCTGGCACAAATAGAAGTTGAAAAAACAAGTTTTAACTGAAGCATTCATACGCTAATACCCTGAATATTGCACCTTTTATTAAATTCATTCAGTCTGGTCAGACATGGGTCTAAACTGCAGTTTGTCTGGCCATAATTCTGGTTTGGGGTTTTTTCGGTCCGCAGCACAGAGCACCTGTTTTTCCAGCAATATCCTCTCCTCTCCATCTAACCTTGTCCAGCTGGTGGGCAATAAAAAGCCTGCCAGATGATTTTCAGCCTTACATTGATCCGCCAAAAAAATCGGCTCAAACCCTTGCTTTATTCACGCAACTCATACCCGAGCATGGCATGACCAGTACATATTAGCCTTCTGTCAATCTTATTTGAAAGTAACCTTGAGCAGGAGTTGTCTGAGGGATGCAGGGTCAGCAGGAAGGGTTTGTTTACTCTAATAGAAAGTCACATTTTCCACCATCATTCCACTGATTGTCTGTCAGAGTTGGACTTCAGCTTTGTATTAGAAACATGAATATACACAGCCATAGTAAATATTGACATCAGGACGTGGGGGACAGCTGCCACAAACACACAAACACACATTTGAGGGACCTGACCTCAAAAGGTTCAGACACACAGAGGTGAGGAGCATGAGCCCTGCGGACACGACATCCCTGGATTCAGTAATGAATGGGCGCCAGGTTCATGCGCTAACAATGACAAATTGTAAAGTATGAAGAGAGCGTGGAGAAACAACTCTGGATGCCAGACTGTCTCAACAATGACCTCCTCTGTTCTCCTGCTTGTCTGTAACTGCAGTTTAATGTGGAAACAGACTGCAGTGGGATGGAGGTGTCCTGGGAAGGTTACACAATAACCTGCACATGACGGTCTCTCTTACACAATATGCTAATAACTACGGCTTCTGGTAAACACGCTGAGCCGCGGTTACATAACACCAACACCAAATTTAAAGAGTGCTGGTTATACAGCTCTAACCTCTGGCTTTTTGCTCTTATGAGGAATGTGTTTGTACTTACTGCTTGATTTTGTCATTTTGAGGTCCAAACCTGGGTCCTGTGGGGCCTCTCCTGGAAAACACACATCAACGAAGCCAAGGTTACCAGCTGAATGGAGGAACTTTCAACTTTACTCTACTCTTTGAGTACTCTGCTGTGTAAAATGGACTTTACATATCTATTGTTGGTCTAATGAGCTCGTTGTCCGAATACAATACATCCTTACAGAAAGAAGTCTTCCTCCTCGTCAGAGTCCTCTTCCAGCAGGTTCCTCTGTAAAAGAGGAAAAGGTCACAGGTCAAATAAGGATCAACTCTGGATATTGATATTATTCAGAAGACGTCTTGTGACGAGAGCAGGGACGGTGGCTTCACTGCAGAATCAAGCTTTTTCTGCTGTTCTGAGATCAGTATCTGTGTAAGAAATGGGAACGACCAAACTGGTTGGTCACACCAGTCAACATTTCCACTGGTTTTCAGACAGTTGCGTTTGTCTGACACCAACTTTGGGTTTTGGGGGTAAGGACCCTGCCACCAACAGTATGTCATTGATTCCATTGCTGTGGATAAACACTAGAATTAAGTGTTTTACAGCTTGAAATGTTTCCGATCAAGTTCAGGCCAGTTCCAGAACCAGAATGTAGTCAGTCAGTCAGAGTACGTTCGTGGCACTCACAACTGGTGCTGCTGACAGGCAGACATGAAACTGATGTGCCATTCAGCTGATGTGCAGATAAGGTCCAAATGCACCATTATTATTGTAGTGCACTTAAGATATGATGACTAACAATAAAGTTCTGCTGTTGTGCTTGCCAGCGCTCAATAAAAACCAACCCTCTTCTGCTCGCTGAGACACCTCAACATCTCATTCTGACAAGGACACTCAGTTTGCTGAAAGTCTAAAATGCATCTTCAGATTCAGGTATAAGAAAAGGCAGATCTCTGTGATCTTAAGGGAGATTATCAGACAGGAGAACTAGTGAGGACAGCTGCATTAAATTCTCACAGGAGGAGACAGTTAGGAGTCTGTTTTTCATTTGATAGTTGTAAGCAGGATTATATTCCCTGATACTGGGAAGGAATGGTTTGCATTTTTACGAGATAATATTTATGGATTCCAGCAGACATTGCGTGTCTACAGTATGTTGATCCATGTGTTCTGGAGCATTTATCACATTTGAAAGACAGGACAAGGGAGAAGTTTAGACGCTGGAAGTCCTTGATGCTGGTGCACTCAAAAACAAGATTTTAGTGTCTTTCACAAAGACAACAGATCCTTGTTGTTAAGCCATTTTCAGACATTGACCGTGGTGCAGCAATGTTTCTGTCTACCACTCAAATCTTGTTGTCTTTACAAGTTGACATCCTTATTTCTGTCTTCTGTGGTGTTATGACACCTTTTTTTCATCCTGAGATATTTGTATTCTCTTTGGGGTATTTTTGTTAGTTTTGCATCCGTCCCCTGTTAGAAACGTCATCAACACGCCACCTTTCTCGCAGTGAATCCTCCGGAGACTTTTCTGCAGTGTGGGATCACTCAAACATTCTCTGTAGTTTTCTACTAGAGAGCTGGCAGGAGAAACTCCGGAGAATGTCCACTGCAAATGACTCAGACATTTGATATCTCACATAAAGCTTTTAGGAGATTATCTGGAGTTTGTGTCTGAAAGCAGCTTTAGTTATATCTTAAACCTTCTGTCATGGTATTCACCTTCTATCCTACATGACACTCAGCACGGAGGAAACCCCATGGACGCCGCCATGCCAACATAGACCTTTATTTTCTTGTAAATACACGGCCATCTGCAAAGAACGCTGAGGGGATGGGGGCCACATGATCATAAAGAACTTTATAAGCTGAGGCACTAATAGTCTCCTTCTGTATGATTTCTTACTTTCTGTCTAAGATGGGCAACGTGAAGGGAACTGTTAGCTATTATCAGAGGACAGGGGGGTGGAGCACTAAAGGAGAAGCAGGTTAGGTGGAAGGGATCATTTTGTTCTCAACACGTAAGCTTATCTTTGATCCCACTTCAGCACACGAGTAAACAAGAGGACATAGAAGAAACAAATGATTGTATAAAGTAAAGAATGAGCGAGAGGACAAAGCGGGGTGGAGGTGGGTGATTGCTTTGATTAACTCCAGACATTTGGCCAACGGAATTCTTCACGTTACCATCCATGAATTCCCCAACCTCCTCCACTCCCTTTTATTTTCTCCTTTACTTTCGCCTCAGTTTTTCCACTAGTATTAGTCTGATGAACAAAATATCGTACGGCAAAATTCTGCATTTTTATCTGTTTGGAACAACAATTGACATTTAAAAAGAAAACTTACCGTACATCAATGTACTTGCAATTATTGTGTAAAAGGAATTAACGCATTCATTATTTTTGCAGAGATCCTCAGCTGGACAGTTTTTCAACACATCTGACAAAGTCTTGGGTGTGTTCAGAAAGGTATGAGCCAGATGACATGGGTTTAAATACGTGTGTAATACTTCAAAATGTGCTCAATGTTACTTTTGCTACTCTGTATTTACTGATTGTGACATCTTTAACTTCAAGCTGCAGCTGGCCCATTTGTAAAGGATTTTAGAATCCAGTGTGTTTATACAAACCCTGCCGAATGTATCCTGATTGGACAACACTTCTGACACACCCACCAAATGAGGGAAAGCATACTTCTGAGACTTCTGCACACTCTGTTCGAGCAAACATGTTGTTCAACCCACAGACCGGAGCAAAATGGTGCAAAACGTTTTGAGATGAAACGTGGCCCCCGCCCTCCCTTCACGTGCGTCTCACCCTCTCACTGCGAATAGATCCCGTGACCTCGTCATCATTCAGGTGTCTTTTAAACTTGGGGGGCATGGTGGCTTCAGGCTGCTCCTCCTGATCTGGCTCCCTCTGGAGGACAGGAGGAAAAGATTTGTTAAAGTCTGTGGCATTGTGAAGCAGAGAACACAAACAGTCAGACAGTACTTTAATATTGTCAGGTGGAAGTAAGTAATCTGAGTTGCAGGCATAACTGCAGCCAGATCTCGGCTGGGAGCAGAACAACAACAAAATTCATTCACATAGTAACGATTGCATAAAAGAGTCTGGTCATCATCAAGCAATATGAGGACTCTGGCCCCAACTCTGCCTGTTAAACTGTTTGACTTTGTTATTGGTCACAGTGAGGATTTCTTTCATTTCCTCTGCAGGCTTACTTTCAAATGGAACATGTTTAAAAAACATCACTTCCATTACACCTGCTTTCTGTGAAAAACAGTTTAATAATGTCAGTTAAAAATACCTAAGTCTTGATTTCTCATATATCTGCTGTGAGCCGTCTCTAAGTCTCACTCTCTACCGTATGAAAGGAAATGTCATCACTGCTCTGTGTCTTTGAGTGAAAAACCCGACAATGTCGGCTGTGGAAAACATAATGTTCTTCCATCTATACCCCCTTGAGTTTGTGTTGGTGTGTTACATGTTCCAAACAATGTGACCAAACACAGCAGTGCCTCTGGCCCTATTCAGACCTGGTATTACCATGTGTCCTGAGAGACCTGACGGGACCTGAAGTGGACAGCGCTAAGTACGTGTGTTCACACCTGGCATCTGCATCTGCCTCCTGTTACCATTTGTGATTGGATCTTACTTCCCCACTCTATATGCAATTAATCATTTGTGTTCACAAAGATCAAATTATGTTGTTTTTACTCAGGCTCAGTTTACAGATGGGCATGTTGTCAATGTGTGTGTGTGACATGAGTGAGCAAGACAGAGAGGTGAAGAGAGAGAGGAGGGGGGGATGGGGGGTCAGGAGTGGTTAAATGAATCTGGTGCAGCTCAGCTGTGAAGGCAGATAATACTATAAACTACACTATCAATCATTATGTGGTGATCAGTGTTGATACTGTGGCCCAAAACAAATCAAAGTATGGACACTGAAAAGAGTATAAACATGTTTATTGTGAAAGTGCCGGGGGTCAGAGGACCTCAGCTGAGTGGACGCCCCTTCATACGTGGCCCAGGATGCATTTGCGTTCACAGAGCTAAATAACGTGGCCACCTGTTTCCCAGACCACCTCAGAATGTGGGTTGTGTGATTGAATCTCAGGACACATTGAGGACGCATTTGGGTGCGTTGTGTGTGTGCTCATCCGGACGGATGTTAATACCAGATTTGAAGGAGGTCCCAGTGACGCTAAACTGAATAATGATCCTCAGCTCCTACTTTATTACTCATGGGGGGGGGGGGGGGGGGAGACACTGCAGATTCTCTCTCTCTCTCTCTCTCTCTCTCTCTCTCTCTCTCTCTCTCTCTCTCTACATCTTTCAGTGCAACAATGCAACTAATACCATTGAATCCAGGTCAGTCTGACACTGTGGTTTTCAGCAGCGTCCTTTTCTGGCACTGCTGAAGGAAAAAGGCCTTTCAGAGGAAGCTTCCAGTAAACAGCAGAGAGCAGCGGAGGACTGAAGCAGTGGCAGCATGAAGACAAACACAGACACAGAAAGAAAAGAGGCCAAGCCGGACTTTAGAAAACAAGTCAAGGAGAGAAGTTAAATCAGAGATCTAAACATGTGCATAAGAAAATAAAGGAGGACATTTAAACAGATGCTAATAGATGGATGTGGGAAGATGCTGCTGTGTTAGAGAGAAGCCCCCCTGAGAGGAGCTGGGAGTGACAGTGAAGCTGACATCTCTGGAGTGATTACATCGCAGTTAGCTAGCTTAGCTGCCTGTTAGCTTGGGCTACAGAGCAAACACTGAGGCTCGCCCACTCCAGCCCTCTGCCACACCACAGTGATACAAGTGGACCTTTGCTAATGCAGCTAACTAACAACTCGCCCTGTGCTGTTTCAGACAGGCCGCCTGGTTCACTGTCAAACCTAGCTACCCGGCCAAGCTAAGCTACGGATGCTAACGTGGCTAGTTACCTGCTGCTTTCCTACAAGATCCGAAGCTCGGTGTTGAACACAGAGACCCTGGTGTTGATCCGGGGAGGCTCCGCGGGTTCAAAGCGTCTTTTACAGATTGATCTCATTCATGTCACACGCTGTCCGGACGACGAGGCTGGATTATCACCATGGATGCTAGCGGTTGGCTTATCCCTCTCTCTGCTCAGCCTGGATCAGCTGACCGGGAACCACACACAGCCGGCGGAGGAGAGAGATCCAGATGTTTGACAGCTTGTGGAATTATTAGGATTATTATGATGATGATTATTATCATTTTTTTCTGTATAAATACTTTTACTTGTGTTCAAATTGGACAATCGATTTGATTTTTTTTTTTAAACAATTCCTCCTAAATACAAGGAAGTACACTTCAAAACTATTAATGAAAGTTATGTCTCCAATGAATTGATCAAAGGAAGATTTGATCAATGTATTTTCACCCATACAATAAAATGTGGAAACAACTGAACACGTAGTTTATGATTATGAAACCATACAAACCTTATGGAGAGCAATGCATGATTACCTCAGATCCAAATCCATAAGCATATATTTATTTTTCTTTCTTAATATACAGATAGGAGTCATTTTGGACTACAAAAACATTTAATCAATAACATTGAACCTTTAAGTCATAAAGTATTTGCACCTAACCCTTTTTACTCATTTCTTATTCATTTATATCACTTTGTCTAAACGTCTGTGCTCTCAAGTGTTTTGTATGTTTAAAATGTCGGCAAAAGACCCACATTGTCATTAGGTCGCAATGCAAACTTTTGAGCTACTCAATTTTCTTGCTTTCAGTATCTTTTCAGCAGCACTTAACTTGAACCCTTGAAACTGTTGTTTTGGAAGCTTCATGCTTCACACTGTGGTTTTGGTCCCTCTCTGTCGTCAATATGAGAAAACCCATATTTAATGTAGTCGCTGCAGTATTTTTGTTTTATTTACAACTGCTTGCCTTGGTGCTAACAACTGATACACTGTTGTCATGACAGCAAGGGCTGTGGGTGGTGCTGCCTCATGGGAAAGTCCTTCAAAATAAAAGCACAGCATTAAAGAGCATGACTTTTCCCCCAAAAACTATTTTTTCTTTCACACAGAAAACTGCGTCCCACTCAAAGGGGCCCTGCGACCAACTCTTGGGTTTGCGACCCACCACTTGAGAACCACTGGTCCAAAGCAACATCCACTCTTGGTCTGTAGGGGGCAGCATTACGCTCTATAGGCCACAGCAGGCCGGAAACTGTGAAGAAGAAGAAAAGCAACAGCCGAAGAAGGAAAGAAGAACAACGTGACAAGTCGGTAAGACCCGGGTGTGTGTATCACGCTGTTTACCAGCTTCTTGTTGTATTTCTAGACTTATCATATAAACCAGGAGTTGTTTGAGTGGCAGCAGGAAGTTGAAGTGTTGGTTTGTTGTTTGTTCAGATCCCCTCACAGCCCTCACACAGAGATGCAGGGAGCTGAGCAGCCTCATCCTCTGTTTGGAGGAGCACTGTCAGCAGTCATCCCCCTCACCGCCACAGACATCAGCGAGCTGAGGGAGATCCCGGACAGCCAGGAGGTGTTCGCCCACACTCACACGGACCAGAGCCTCATAGTGGAGCTGGTGGAGTACCAGGCCCAGGTGGCAGACCAGGACTCCGCCAGGTATCACTTTGAGGACATCGCAGGCAGCAACAAAGCTCTGGAGGCGGGTGCCTGTGCAGTGATCAGTGTTGTGGCTCTGCCCAAATCTGACCTGTCCCTGTCCCAGTGCAGCTCAGCCTGGATGCTGACGGGGACGCAGAGTGTGTCCAAGTTCAACGAGGAGGCGAGGAACGCGGTGACCCTTCACCTGGGCGTGTTCCGCCTGCCTCAGTTCTCCACAGAGGTCCTGATCACCTTCAATGACCCGCAGAGCATCAGCCCTGACAGCAGCAGTGCAGCAGCTCTGGAGACACACAAAGTGCCGTGGAGCTTGCAGGACTTTCAGCGCTTGCTGCAGACTCTGACTCTGCACAACCCCGGGCTGTTTGAATAGAACCACTGGCAACCTCACCTGATTACATTCAGTCTTTCTCTGTGACACCAGTGGGCTGCATTCAAACCTACCAGGATGTGCTTATCCGGGGGCCCCATGATGAACAGACCTGTGGGACGATCTTGAGTCTCAGCCCAGAAGATTTGAAAGCAGTCCTTCCTCTGCCCTGACACACATGAATACACACTCTGTTCCACCTCTGATGTTTACTTTGTCATAGAATGAAAATGAACATATTTTTGTATCATAATACATTTTAGAAGTAATGTTCGGGATTATTCCATTATTTTTGGATGGCCTGAGTTAGGCTTATTCATAAGTTAAATGTGTTTCATAATTACCTGCAGTGTGGAGATCTTATAACGTTTTTCAAGACATTTCTGAGAGAAAAGTAAGATTTGAGACAAATATCAGACAGGCAGATGCAGATTCTCCACTTTTGTTTCCCAACACTTGAGATAAAATGATATGTACCTTTTTATTGATCCTCCGTAGAGGAAATTCACACTCGACACAGCAGCACAAGGAAGTAGCACAGCAGAGGGGAAATGTAGTAAGAATAAAAATTGAAAATATGAAAATAAATACAAACCTGTTCTTCTAAATGTGCCAAACAAAGATTGGGATCCATTTTGTGAAATTTGTCCGTTTCTTTGTAATATACAATTCGATATGTGCAGCACTTTTCCCTTTACACAGCCCTCTCCCCCGAGCCTTTCCTCCCTCCTCACTTATTATACTTCTGTTATTTTACTCCAAAAAATCTGCCCTCATCCTCGGGTGTTTTCATGCTTACACAGACATGCTTGCAGTTAAATTGGAGGTAATATTGAGGGATCCTCAGACTCCTCGGTGGGACCTGGGTTTTGGTCGTTAAACAGTGAAAATTGAGAGGACAGGTCCCATCAGAAATATCTATAATGTCAACTGTTTCCATCATTTACTGCAGTGGCCTCATGGTGGAGTAATCCATTAGCCTGAACCCTGGAATGAAAAGACTTAATTTAAGGGTTAGTTTGGTGAAGTAAAAAAATAAGGATTATAAAATGGCCTTTATTAATCGTTGCTTTGAAATCAAAACCAGCCCTTTGAACTTTTGGAGTCCAAAGTCATGCTAAATTTAAAAGAAGCCATTTCGCCTCAATTACGCTCTGCTGTTTGAATTATGAATGATTTTAACTTCAGTCTGCTGTTAAACCAAACTCATCTCTGCAGGCATTGGCATCCAGTTAGAGTTGTGTAACATATAAGAGGAAGCACAGTCTGTCTCCTGAAAGCCACATACAAACCCTCCTCATCCTCCGGCGCAAACACATCAGGTTAACGTCTCGTAAATTCAGGCATCCAAGTGTAGCACATTCCTTCGTTCACCACAACATTCACTGTGTCACAACAGCAGAGTCTCTCTCTGTCTACTTTGGATAATTTGCTGCTGTTGGTTCTGGTTGTAATTAAGTCTCCAAACATCCTGTCTTTTCAGACCTGACGAGGGTTTGAGAAATTTGACTTGCAGCTCACAGGAGGAAACAATTCCCCAAACATTATAAAACTATTTCCAGGTCCTGAAAAAGCCCCTATGGGATACTCCTAGTTGAGTGGTCTCAAACTGTTTACATCATGATATTTGTCATATGAACATGTATATACAGAGTGATGAAAAGTTTAACGAAAGAATGACTGTTTCTATTTATGTTGTTTCATTTGAAAGTTGGGGAAAAAAATGTTGTGGCAGAGAGATTCCATACAGAGACACGGGACATTAACTGGGCAGTTATGTGGTATCAGTGGCAGAGCTCATGTTCTTGTAAGCTGAAAAATATCTTGTATAAGCATTTACTAGGAACTCTGTTGGCTTAAGAGGCTAAATGTTGATCCTGTCTTGGGTTAAAATGATGAACTGTGAAAATTTAACATAATTAAAAACTAGAAATAACACACTGGGGTTGTACGAGTCCAAGTGACAACTGATTGGAAGAAATCCCTTAAAGGCACACAAGATATGTTCAAGAGGCTAAAACTGGTTTTGCCACGTTGACCAATGACCTTTGAGGACCCAAATCTAACCAGTGAACATTTGTGCCAAATTTGAAAAGATTCTTTTGAGACGTTCTCAAAATAACTTATACAAAAAATGTGCTTTGTGTGGTCACAGCAACCTTTGACGACCAAAATCTAATCAGTTCATCCTTGAGTTGAAATTAACGTTTGGTGTTTATGAGATATAATGTTCACAAGAATGGGATGGACGGAAGGACAGACAACCCTCTGCCTGTTGCCGACGTGGAGGCATAAAAGTTTAAGTTACAATAGAGTTAAAATTGGAACATGTAGTTGGCCTAAAACTAAAGAACACTCATATTTATCCAGATGTTGGAGAAAGGGGAGAATGGCATTAGAAGAATGATGCTGTGAAGAATGGAGCCAGAAAACACCAGCATGTTCTTTTAAATTTAGCCGACATTGTAAATGTTATAAAGGTTCTTAATTCTCAGGATTGCAGTATGTGAGGCCCCCTGTGGATCTACAGCACTGAGAGTAACGATGTTTACTCTCAGTCACCGGGGGAAAAGGACGGATGCCTGAGCCGTGGTGATGTCTTTGACCTCCAGTGACCTGAAGTCTGGCACTCGTCTTCCAGTTTCTGCTAAAAAAACCTTTGCTGACAGGTGAAGTGACGTCTCACTGATGAAGACAAATACATCTTTCCTGTTCCTCCTCACAACAACTGGCAGCTTGCTGACGAGTCCCTGAACCAAACTGGATGTCCAAACAAGCAGAAGTCCAGTCCTGTCACCAACAGTGCCTTTGTTTTGGAGGAGTGGTGCTTTTACTGGCTGAATGTTATCAACAGCCTGGTGTAATCTGTGCTGAATAAAGTAGACACCTCTGTTTGCCCCCGTCTCCTGGTCTCACTCAGAGGATGTGTGACGTTGTGGAGCTTCGGTACATCTGGGAGGCATCAGTCACAGGTGTATGCACAGTTCCTGTTCAAAGATTTCCAGTCCCAGGGTCATCTATTACCCAAATTCCACCCGTTACCACTGTTGTGTTTGCACAAATCCCCTCCCTCTCCACTACTCCCACACCCCCGCCCCACTTCCCCTCTCTTTGGACTCCAGCCCGAACAACCCTCTGTTTTCCTCGCCAGATCCAGGAGCCGTTCTTGGCTCCAGAGTCGTCTGCTCCTCTCATCAGGACCTCTGAGCTCCTCCTTTCATGATTTATGTTCTTCACCAAGTCTATCTTTGTCCGTCTTTGAAAGCAAAAATTCAAAAGATCTTCTTTGAGTATCCACTGGACAACAATGAGAAAAAAAAGGCTTGGAGCAATTTCAGTTATCTTTCCATAATATAGGAACGATATTTTTACTACGCTCAACTGATCAAAATTGTAACTACAAATCAGAAGTCAGCATCACAGAGAAATATTTTTTTAGAAATGAATGCAAGGTTTATTAAAAACACAGAAAAACATATTCTACAGATTCTACAATTCTGCCCTAGAAAATGTCTTAATGTGAAGAAGTATCCTCTGCTTTGGCAAATCTGATGATTTGAGGTTTGATGCAGAAACTTGAAACTTGGCCTAAAGTGATGTTTAATCCTCCTGCTCCTTCTTCTTCTTGTTCTCTGGTGAGGTATCCTTGGTTTGAGAGAAGTGCTCAGACATGGCAGCCAGTGCCCGGTAGCGGTGAGAGATTGAATTCTTCACTTCTTTGGGTAGTTCAGCGTAGCTGTAGATTGGAGAGGCGTAATTAATAGTGAGTATAAATCTCTTTTTAACGTTGAAACAAATGAGATATAATGGCGACCACAGATCATCACAATGATGTGTTTCAGCCAAACTAACCTAGAAATGAAATTCTAGCTACTTGGTTTCCCCCACACAATGAGTTAACATCTGGCCCCCCCCTGTGGCATGAATAGGGAAATTCAATCCTTGCTCACGTTTTGCTATATCCCTTTGGCTGGAAACATGGATCCCATCCGAAGTCTCGAGGTCCACGGGGTTCCACAATGTGCCCCTAAAAATATCCCAAAGAAAAGAGTAAAGGTAAAGTAAAACACACTTATATACATTCTTGTACAACTGAAAACCAGACCCTAACACTTACTCTAACCGAAATCTAATTCTAACTCTATACCTAAAACCAAATCTTAATCCTAAAACAGCCCATTAAAAGTAGGTCAGAAAGTGAGGACCAACATTGTCCTCACAAAGACATTCGTACAAGTAGACACACACACTGAGAGGGACAGGTTCTGACCTCGGTTTTCCCTCTGAAGAGCTGCACTGGTTCGTCTTTACCAGCACAGAAAGCAAAAGTGCAGAGAGCCCACGCTGATTTATCCTCAAACCCAGCTAGGAGCTTAAACAAGCCTACAACAAAACATTAAGCATTGATTAGAGATCCTGGACGACTCACTTCATGTTTATATCCAGCTCTAAAGTTCTCTGTTGTAAATTACTCTGCAGTATTTCAGTTATCACCACTCTTACCTTCTGGGTTGAGTTTATCCAGGAACCATTTTCTACAACAAGAAAGATCACTTGTGATTATTACTGTTCGTTACCACTATGGCAGATAAACAGCTGAAGAGGTTACTATACGAACATGTAAGGACCGGGCAGGCCTCCTAAAGCTGTGAAACACAGACAGGTGTCCTCCACTATGACCGGCCCATCAATCTGCGGGTGAGAAACAAACACACATCTCAATCGTGTCACAGACACGCTGCCCATACAGAGACGTTACAGTGTAGTTACTGTACCTCTCTTACAGCCTCCTTACACTTCTGTATGGAAATCTCATCGGGCTCACCCTGGTACTCAGGCACTGGACGAAGGAACAGATCAATTATTACATGAATCCTAATCAGTCATTCTTTAAAGTGTGATCTCTATAGTTTGATACTTACAGTCAATCTTTCTTGACACTAGTTTGTAAGGAAACGTGTCTCCCAGGATCTGAATGACCTGATGGATGTGAAGGGGAAAGCGTGAATCCAGCAGGACTGATTATAGGTTATTGTGAAACTACAGACTTCTGGATTGGACTACAGCTCGTGCTCACTGTTTGTCGAGCAGAGTCTGTAAAAGCACAACGATGATAAATTCGTAAATAATAATTTATATATGTAACGAATGTTACATATACGATATCTAACCTCTTCGAGTTTTTTCGCGTTTCCAGTCACGAAGACCACAGATCTTCCTGCTGGCACGGCCATGATGAGCGATACCCGGGCGACTAACAGAGCTGGACCGAGCACTTCCGGCTCGGCAGCGGCCAATAAAATCACATCAGGGAGCTTCAGCGAATCACCGGATAGGGCGTAGCTCCGCCTACAAAACCCCCACCAATCAGTGAGTGGTACATCGAAAAAAGTTGTCCGGATTGAAAAGTCAGTGCGAAGTGCCATGTGGAGAAAATAACAGGAACATAACAAAACACAGGTTGTGACACAGTAAAGAGAAAGTTGTTAGTGGAGAATGAGTCTTTTACCTCGCACCGCGGAGGAGTTCAGCTCTGCTGAGTACTGGGAGAGGTTCTTCAAGAAGAGAGGAGACAAGGCCTTTGAGTGGTATGGAGACTACAACTCACTGTGCGGGGTCCTGCACAAATACATCAAAGTACAAGATCAGGTAAACATGACGTCTATGTGCAGTGATGTACAGGTACAGGATGTGTACAGGTACACAATATATACAGGTACAGGATGTGTACAGGTACACAATATGTATAGGTACATGATATGTAGAGGTACAGAATATGTAAAGGTACAAGATATGTCTATGTAGAGGATATGTCTAGGTACTTAATATAGGCACAGGATATGAAAAGTTACAGTGATATATAAAACATACATTATATATACATCTATACATTTGATCCAATATTTGCATAGTTTAGTGTATCAGCATATATGCATTTCAAGTATCAAAAGAAAAATTACTCTATTTAATCTATAAAAATGTAATAAATAATAAACCTTGTTTTTTAGGTAGTATCATTTCTGCATATTGCACTGCTAGTGACAATAGCTAAATATCTATATTTCTGTCCTTCAGGTGTTGGTGGTCGGTTGTGGTAACTCTGAGCTGAGTGAACAGCTTTATGATGTCGGCTACAAACATCTGACTAATATTGACATCAGTGAGACAGTGGTGACTCATATGAACCAGCGAAATGCTGAGCGCCGGCCAGGACTGACCTTCCAGCAGGTGGATGCTACACAAACCCCATATGAGGACGCCTGCTACCAGGCTGCTCTGGACAAAGGGACGCTGGATGCCATGGCCTCCGAGGAGGAAGGAGCTCTGGCCAGGAACATGCTCACTGAGGTAATAAAAGCAATTAGCTGTGATCTGCACAGATATCATATCATCAGCATACAGCTTTTCATTCTCCTTACAGAAGTTTGCTTGTATCCGCAGGTGGGCCGTGTGCTAAGTGTCGGAGGCCGGTATGTCTGTGTGACGTTGGCTCAGGAGAGTGTGATCAAGTTGGCCGTGGAGCACTTTGTACAGCTGGGGTGGGCTGTGAGGCTCCACTGCCTGCAGGGGGAAAGTGGAAAAGAGGAGGACTCGTTTTCTCTGCCCGTCTTTGTTCTGGTCTGCACCAAATTTCGTCAGCCGATGCCAACACCCATCCTGGAGATGTGTCTCGGGGAGGATGGAGCCCCAACGCGTCTCACGCAGGTTTCAGAGTTGTTGTCGGCAGTGAGGGAGCACCAGGCTTACTCCGTGTTGAGAAAAAAGCTCCGCACAGGCACAGACGCCAGCTCCAACCTGTCACTCACTCTCTGCCACACCAAAACTGGCCTTCCCAGATACACACTCACAGTGCAAGATTGTTCCCCAGGAGCCAAGGTGCAAAGATCAAACCATTTTGCTATATTTATTGGTGAGTTTTCCCATTATTTCATCATGTTTCTACCTTCCTACAGTTGTATTCAGTTCTTGTGTGATCCCTTCTTCCCTCTGCTTATTGTGTCAGTGCCTCAAGGCAGCGAGACAGCTTGGCTCTACTGCTCCAGCGAGGGGCAAAAGCAGCTGGCAGCCAGTGCTAACTTTCGACGCCTGGTTATTGTGGCAATGCACAGGAATCAGGAGTATACAGACATGCAAGCTGTCCAAGCTGAACTCTCACCAATGGTGATGGACCTTGCTCCCCCGGGTATGCCAGCCAATCAGCAGGTAAACATTCCCTTTTAGAAACGCCCTTAAATGTTATAAGATGTCTTACCAAAATTCATTTAGATTTTTTGTCCCCACTCAGGTGCCATTTCTGTCGGTAGGAGGAGACCTGGGCTGGCGAGAGGAGGTCAGCAGGGGAGTGAGCGAGCTGAGCGGAGAGTACTGTGTGGAGAATGTCAAAGGAGAAGACGGAGAACTGTATCGCAGACTTGTCTTTCTGTCTAATGCCGCCCTCGTCCAATCAGAAAGCCGCCTTGTTTCCTCAAAGACCAGTCAGTTATTTTTCCTTCCTCTTGTCTTTCAGTTTATCATCACATCACTTTCTATAATCTACAATGAATTAACCAATTAAGCATTACCCACAATTGGAGTTCTTTGCTGGACCAAAAATTCACTCAGAAATGAACCCGGCCTGGACCAGTCTATCATTTGACAGGGGGAACACGGACCCATGCAGAACTGAGTAATGCTGGACCTCAACCCTTGGCCGGGAGACACAGACCCGATTGCCACAGATTTCACATCTGATTACTTTAACAAGTTGACATATTCAAAAGGTGTCAAAACCAAACTTTGTGTCGTACCAAGCGTAACTTTAGCAGCCGTCTCCCGTGTGCCTGGCCGTGATGAAGATAATCCATTCTCCAAGACAGTTCAAAAAATACATCCAGGTTTTCTGTTATTCTTCTCCTGGTGATTGAAATACCAGCATTGCCCACTCGTGATTTCAGATTAAAAGTCCATTTATTTTCGAGGTGACGGAAGACAAAATGCAACTTGTTTACACTAATCTTTGTCGTTTTGTTGCAGTTAAATAAAGATAGCTTGGACTATTCGCCTCTTTTACAAATACACATTTTTCCTTGGCTGCTACTGTTGCTAATTAGCTATCATCTACACTCTCCAGCCGGGTCTTCTTGAGTCCAATCAGTAATAACACATAATTTTTAACAGACCCAGGACCCGGGATAATCGAACGGGTCTCGGATCCTCCAGTTTAAACTATTTATTTAGGATGTAAACGGTTTGAATAAATGACTATTTGTGTCCCTGCAGCCTCAAGTCACAAGAAGAGGAACAAAAAGAAAACCAAGCCAGCTGCTCCTCCAACAATGTCTTCATCCTCCCTGTCAGTGGACAGTGGCTTCCTCTGCTGCGCTCACCATGAGGTCATGGTGGCCGGCCTCACCGTGCTCGGGGTGGGCGCGCCAGAGAGCAAAGGTCAGTTCAGTTTACAACCGTACAGTCATGTCATTGTGGTAGAGGAAGAAAAAACAGCCCCAGGTTTTCTTCCTCTTATATAAAACATCCCACTTGACTGAGCTTCACTGTGACATTTCTCTCCCTTCACAGACGTCCCAGTGTCGGTGCTCCTGGTGGGTCTCGGTGGAGGAGGTCTGCCTCAGTTCCTGCGGGACTTTGTGCCCAATGTCACCGTTGAGGTTGTGGAATTAGATGCAGTTGTGCTGGAAGTGGCGAAGGAATGGTTCGGATTCAGACCGGATGATCGTTTGACGGTCACGCTCGGGGACGGCCTTGATCGCATCTGTGCCCTTGAGAAGGAAGGTTAGTGAAGGAGGGAGGAGGAAAGAGGGCAGTTTAAAGTGAAGCTAGACCAGTCAATATATTAACTTTACAAAGAAGTGACATTGTCTTTTTTTCTGTGCAGGTGGATGTTTGTTTGACGTCATCATGTTTGATGTAGACAATAAAGATTGCACTGTGGGTATGAGCTGTCCCCCTGCTGCCTTTGTGGAAACCTCCATCCTGCAGAAGGTCTGCAGCCTGCTGACGCCCAGAGGTACAGTTCCATTACTAATGAGTACAAAATATTTATCTGTCAAGTTTTCTATAGAATAATGACAAATACTGTGTTGGAAGAAGTTTTATGAGCAGCATGCCTGCTGATAAATTCAGTAGACAACTAGAATGGCACTCAGTAGAGCACATGCCTCCACCCAGGGCCCAACAGTCCACTTAAATGGAACCAAGCTGCTCCAAATTGCACATTCTTACAGAAATCTGTCCCCTAAATGTGCCTGACTCATCAAGAGCCATGAATTATTTCCATGAGATCAACAAAAATGTTGAAAAGCACCTTATCTCACAATGTTAAAGAAAGTGAACAAATATTCCTGCATCTACTCCCTTATCCAAAGAGTTTTTCTGAAATCTTGCTCACAAATAAAATCAAGCAACAAACAAAGGGGCAGGGATGAAACCATAACCTTTTTGGTCGATGTAATTAAAAGGCTATAATACATTTAAATATAAAACTTGAAACTTGAAATACTTGATCATATTTGTGTTTCATCTATATTTAAAAGTTCCTCCCTTTTTATCTCTCCCGGCCACTCAACCAGGCATATTCATGTTGAATCTCGTGTGTCGAGACTCGGCCTTGACGAACAGCGTGCTGCAGCGTATCAGCACCTTGTTCCCCAGCATTCTCTCTCGAAAGATTGAAGGGGAGGTCAACGAAGTCCTTCTGTGCTCTCGTGGAGGAAACGAGGCATCGGACGGCGCCCGCATCCCTCAGTCCCTGAACCAGGCTGCCAAGAATTTGCAGAGCGCCCTGAGCTCGAGCAGGAGTGACCACAGGCCACATATAGACATTGCAGAGATGTTAAAAGACCTTAAAGTAGAGTAATGTTTGTTTGTGTCAATATGGTGAAGGTGATGAAATATGGGAATAAGTACTTTGTCTTTGCCAACTGTAAAGTAATATGATGTATAACATCAACATGCAATTACAAGTAAAGAATGTTTTATCTTTACATCTTATTGTGGTGCTTCTACAAAAAATGAATTCCCATTAGTGTTTTTATTATGTATCTATATAACTATAGTTTCTCTTCGAAGTTACTAGTAGTTGTCGGTACAGAACGAAGCAGCTCAGATCAGTCTGGGTACTTTCAGAATTGGCCATGAGGTTTGACTGTGTTCTATCAAGGGCACAGAACATGGCCAAAATAGAAAATATGTATAAATGCAGAAATAAATAAGTCAATTCATAAATAGATTTAAAAATGTATACAGTTTGGTGAGGGAAAAGGTTATGAATGTAATTCTACATTTATTTATTCCCACAATTGTTTATTTATTTATATATATTATGAATATGTATTTGTACTATTATTTATTACTATAAATACTATAATAATGTATTTCTGTGTCGGTATGTTAATTATGAAGGTGACGTTAACTCGGAGGGGTTTTAGTTGCACAAAGTGAAAGTCAATGTTAAATTATTAAGGTTAATAACAGCAGTTTAACATCTACTGTGTTTACCATAATAATGCAGGGACAGCTGGGCCACCTTGGAAAGATTTTTTGCTTGTGGGTTTGTTGTTTGGTGACATAACAAGAAGATTGTATCACCACTGTGTGGAACAAGTATAGTGTGGTACTAGTATAGAATGTATAGTCAAGCTGTGCACTCACAATACAGTCTGTGAAATGTTCGACACCATGATACCATTTGAATGACAGCCCCTCATTTGCTACTATAACCTGTCCGACTAGAGACACAGTTGACCCCGCCTACATAAATACCATACAAATGTAGAAATATATATAAGTAGCCCATTTCAACACCAAACTGTATTTTTAAATTTTTTTAATTTAAATATTTAAGTATTCGTTTTGGTATTTACTTGTTTAGTTACTTGAGTTATTGAGCTGTCTATATATTTATTATGCATATTATTTTAATATTATGGTCGTATCTGTGCATGTACATTATGTAGAGTATGTGTAAATATGTAAATGTAGGTTAAAATTTAGGATGTGGAGCTAATGTTCAGGCCAAGACTATATTATGAATTCATATCAGATACAAGTGTTTGCATGTGTCAGGCATCAGTTCAGTCTGTGTTTTCCAACAGACACTTCTTCCATGGAGCTCAGGAATTGTCCCTTGCAGACCTTTAATCCTCCTGCTGCCTTATGCCAACACACTCGTTTCTATAGTTCATTTTGGGTCATTCTGTTATGTAAAGCTGCCACCAGATGGCAGTATAACATTTCACTCGTTCAATCGAATTATACTTGGCTGTTGCGGCATAACACCCAAAAACCTTTTTAAAAAAGTAGTCAACATTTGTATGCACTGTACACACTTTGCTGTGCCTGCTGTGTCTTGTTTGTCCAGAGGACACTGAATTCTCCAACATCAGAGAAAGAAGTTCTCAGGCTTTAATGAAATCTGCAAGGACATAGAGGCAGAGACGCACAGACTCCTGTCCCCATCAACCTACGGATTCATTCCCCACATGGTAACACACTGTGTGTTTGTGTATGTTCCACATAAAATCTAATTATCTGACATGTTTGTGACCTGTATGTCTATTTGTACTCTTCTGTGTGTTTGCAGTGATATACCTGACTCTCGTGGATCTGCCTGGAGGAGACCTACCAGGTGGCGTAGAGTTACAGGTATGAGATGTGATCAGGCAATTCATCTGTAAGCAACTCAATGTGAAGACTGACACCATCTCACCATCTTCACTGTATTTAATCTGTGTGTGTGTGTGTGTTAATATGTCTTGTTAATGTGGAACTACACCTTCTTCATCCTTCATCTTACATGATGTTTGTGTATGAAATATGTATATTGTGATCTAGTCGTATTGACCCTTTGGAGAGGATTGGCTTTGTCAACACCAGTAAGAGGCCCAGTTCAGACCTGGTCTTAACATCAGTCTCAGCTGATCCAATCACAAGTGTACAGCTTTGAGAACATGTGTGAACGCACCAAAGACACATTGAGAACGAATTTAAGATCTGATCATGTGGCCACATTCTTTTTAGTGTTGAGTTTGGGCCTCATTGTAATATCAACATTGACCACTAGTATTGAATTTGAACACAGTCTGTGTTCAGATCACCTGAGACGGATGTTAATACCAGGTCTGAATAAGGCCTGTGTGTGTGTGCGCATGTCTATCTATAGTTATGAGGGCCAATTTTGGTTAATACCATCATTGCGAGGACATTTTGACATTGTGAGGACATTTTGGCTGACCCTCACAAATTCAGTGGGCTGGTTTTAAGGTTAGTATATGTAAGTAAATAAGTGTAAGTGTAAGAAAGAGAGACAGAGAAAGAAAGAGGGAAAACCAGACCGGTTAAAGCACCATAAAGCAGCACCAGGTGCTTGCTCCTTCATGCTTCTCTTACAGTGCTAATGCATTAGCTATGGAAGCCCACTGAAAGAACTGCCCTTGTGCAGCAAAGAGCTGCAACATTAGATATGGGGCCTGGTGTTATTACATCTATTACTGTACTAAATAGGGGATTTGGCCCGCTCTCTACCACAGGCTCTCTGCTGTTGCACAGACACACTCGTTTCCTGCTTGCATGGTATAGTCGTAATGGAACAAACTCTGGCAAGAGCTCCCAAGGACACATCAGAAAATGCATTGTATCTGCCTTACATCAGTGTCATTGATTGTTCCTTTGATAAAATTGGCACATGTATGGACGTGTGTGTATTACTATTGATACTTTAAATAGTTCTGATGATCCTGCACACAAGACCAAGGTACTGCTGCAGTCAGTCACTCACTCATTGGCTATCGACTCTGAGCAATTAATGGAAGTTAGAGGGAAATTGATGGAGAAAAGGATTTAAAGACAGAGAGGAAACTCTTTTTTTCCTTGCTACCGATGTAACTTTTCTTTTTTTTGTTTTCTTCCTTTCCTCCATCTGGACAACATGGCCTTTGGCCTTTGAAGCCATAGTGAAGAAACAAATATCAAGGCTAAAGAGTATGAAACTTATTGGCTTAGTCAGTCGAAAAATAAGCACTACTGTAGCAGTGTATCAACAAATTATTACACTATTTAGGATAACACTATTCTTTCTCTGAGAGAGAGAGAGAGAGATATAGATAGATAGATAGATAGATAGATAGATAGATAGATAGATAGATAGATAGATAGATAGATAGATACAGATATAGACATATATATGTTGTAGAACTGTGTGGTGACAAGGAATAAGTCTGAAGCTTCAGAGCATTAACACAGGCCAAGAGAACAGCCCAGTCTAAACAGGCAGGTTAAGAACAGGCTATGCACCAGTTCATTAAAACAGACATCAGAGGCTAAGACTGGAGCAAGCAGCATCTTTTTAATGTATTTTCCACCATGTTAATTAAGGGTAATTTGAGTGGGTCAGTCCACCAATTTGTCCATCACTCCAACACTTAACAGAACTAAAGATCTCAACAACTATGTTAGGATTTTACAATAAATTGAGTAAAAACATCACATTCATGATCCCCAGAGGATGCATCCAGGCACTTGTGGGAACACACCTGGTGCAAAGTGGCACCAAGCGCTACATAAGTGATTTTAAGGTGTTCAGCGCCCACATTGTGTTAATGACAAATGCTCTCGCCTGAGTACCAATAGTTGTGTTCACAGTTGTCATAATAATATATTGAATCAGTAGACAGCAACTGTGCTTTTTCAATAAAACCTGGTTGGAGATCAATATTTTCACCGGCATTGTAAAGGTGCATTATCAAGAACCTACATAGATGGGTGCACAACACATTTACACTACTTGTTCCACACATGTCTGCGCACTCGCTTTCACTATGCACATTACACAATGCAGTAAATGCTTGGAGTAATTTAGAAATTATGAAAATACATAAATAGATTAATCTAAAAACAGGGAGAAAATGTGCTTTGCAGAAAACTAAGAATTTCCATTGGAAGTCTCCTGTCCAGGTGAGCAGAAACAATAAAACAGTAAAACCTATCACTGCCACTATAAATGGAGAAGCAAGCATATATAAAGAACATTGTCCGATATATTGATATGTGAATTTTCTTAAAATCATTTCAAGTATCTGCCCCCGAAAATCCAATATCCCTGAGGATAAACTAAGAAAAACTGATATTTTGCTTCCAGGGGTTCTTTGTAGTGCGAAATGGGATCATGAGTCTGAGTTAAACTTTCCCCATCCATCTTGAATTTGTGTTTCATATTCAGTGACGTCACTGCCCCATGTGTTGTACATTATTCATTATTAATCAGCATTCATGGCCGCAGATAAACCGGAGAGTTGATTTTGGCTTTTTACAGGAATGTAGTCAAACAATTTGTTTTTTGTTTATTGTCTCAGTCCGATATGATGAATGTAAAAGTACTGCGGAACATAATTACATCTCAAGAAAGTGCTGTATATTATTTTCCCAATCTCACAGGTTGCTTTGATAGTAGCTCAATCATCAATATCATTATCATCCACAAAATACATAAGATCAGCCCCTAACTGAGTCTGGTTCTGCCAGAGGTTTCTCCCAGTTACTGAGGGAGGTTTTTCTCTCCACAGTTGCCAAAGTGCTGCTCATTGTGGGAACTGTTGGGTTTTCTCAACCTTATTATGTTATGATTTGGCTCTTAAATTAGACTGAACAGAATATCTTTTATTACAATTGATTCTTCATTTTCCCGTGGATTTTTGTGTGACGCACTTTGTAACTTCGTTTAGATAAGTGCTATACAAATAAAGTTGTTATTATTATTATTATTATTATTATTATTATTATTATTATTATTATTATTATTATTGTTATTATTATTATAAATATGACGAACAAATAAACTCCATCTTCATTTTACTCCTACATCTCCTGGTGTTTCTCCATGGTGTGGCCCCTCGTTCAAGTCTAGTGGGCGACCAATCTCTGTAAACCTACTCACTCACTACTGCCTCACAACTGCTGGGAATATGTGTGGGCACTGGGCAGGAACAAAGCTGGCCGGTTGGGGTTTGGCATTAGTTTGCAGGATTCCACAAAAACTACTCAACCAATTTCCATGAACTTTTGTGGAGAGGTGAGACATGACCGAATTTTAGTCTGGAACCCGACCAAGGGGCGGATCACGGAATTTTTCTTTTTTACTTTCTTTAACATTATGCATTTTTCAACGGTTTCATTCGTTTCTCAGAGAATAATTAATGGACGTGGTGAAAAAATCTGACATGTTTTGGGAATTGATATCTACGAGAATGTGAAATTTGGTGCCGATCCAAATAAAAATCTCAATCTAATGAATTTACATCTGGTTTCATTAGAAGACTGTTGTTACTGCCTTGATCGAGGTATGCGCTCTACTAAGTGCCATGTCTCCAAATGTGTCCGGTCACTTTTATTACCATGGGACATATCTATTCTTCTTCTTTATGATCAATGATGCCCACTGGTAATCAGTTGTGGTAATTGCCCCATGCCTGTGTAATCTATGTCATATATTTCACAAATATCTCAACTAAAAATCTTCTTTTTGTCCTCAACCATTTCTGATGTTTACTCTTATTTTCTCTCATCTGCAAGGTCCGTCATAGTGTAACCTGCTTTGCACACCTTGATCGGAGTTGTACTTGGGATCTAATTTTCCCTAAACCTGTCTTATTAATGCCATTGCAATGATGCAGCAGATTTTGGTGCAGATCCCTTTAATTTTTCACTTTCTTAAACAGCATATTTAGAGGGCTAATATCTGTGTGTGTGTGTGTAATTTGGTGCAGCCTGATTAAATTAAAGTAACTGTTGACACCAAGATGAGTTTTAATGTTGACTCCTATAAGAATATAGCAAAATCGAAACACAGCAGTTTACGTGAGTGGTCACAAGTTTATTAACACATAGTTCAGCATCGTGATTATGAAGTGGTCCGAAAATTAGGAAGGATCTGTTGAAGGCTTTTGCAGTTTTGGGGGGAGTCTGCAGATGTGTCCCTCTGTTCTGACGTCAGTGGGGCTGCCATGTGTCTGCCTGTCTGTGCCTGCTGTACAGGAGCAGAAGGTCTGCACAGCAAGTGTAGACAGGCAGACACACCACAACAGTCTCATCCCGTGTGTCACTGTGAAAGGGGGGGGGGGGTCACATCACAGCATCTGAGTGATGGATCCCAACAAGCACCTGTACCTGGATCACAACACTGTAGACATGCAGCTGTAGTATTTAAATAAATGACTCGAGGGCCATGTTGTGGCTAAAAATAAACAGCTCGGCCCTGTCTTCGTGGAAGCTGTGTGACATGTGACACAAGTAGATGCGTATTTAAGAGAGCATCTTTAACCCCAGTCCTCTGTTTTCTTTGTAATTCTCTCCTGCCACCTGGACCTGTAACCGAACCCCTCCATTTCCCCTATTCATCCCTCCGTCGATCCCCCTCCCAAATCCGTCCAGCTCTCTCTGCTCGCTCTTCCCCTCACTCCCCCCCCCTTTCTTTCCTCTTCTGGGAGTTCAGGCATTTGGAGCGGCTCACTCTGACACAGCTGGAGCTGTCCCAAGCCAAACGAAAAGACGCACACATGCACTCAGCAAACACACACACACACACACACACACACACAGTGGACGGACTTGTATATACATCAGGCAGTACACACGCAGACTCTGATGTAAACAAACTGGCACGCAAAAAAGTAGAGAAAAAATATACACGCACTCAGACGGACACATGGTGACTTTTTCAGACAAACAGTGGATTGCTTGAACACAGTGTTCCCAGACACAGCCCCCAGGCATGCAGATTGTACACTCATGGTGTTGTAGGTTTCCTCTTGTGTCATCCACTTACTAAGCGTTTACAAATCGACCCACACAGACTTGGCAACATCTGTGACAAATAACGCAAAGACAGGCAAGTAAATATCTGGTGGTCACATCTGAGCAACAGAGTTTGGCGGTCGTTGGGACTCTGTATGTTTCACGGCGAAGGATGAAAGTGCAAATCTTGATTGTGGTTCATTGGGACTAATCATCATTATCTATGCTGTGTTGGAAGATTTATCTGCAGTGTATGTGTTTGTGAGGCCTGAGTGCATCGTCAGTCACCCGTACTATCACAGGAGATCAGATCTGCTGCATTTCCACATGCATCTGTGTTTGTGCAAACACACACACACACACACACACACACACACACACACACACACACACACACACACACACACACACACACACACACACACACAGTTAAACACTGAGCGCCTGCTTCTTCTCTCTCACAGTTCCCGCTCTCTCTCTCTCTCCGCCCGCGCTATACCTCCACAGACATTTCTTTTTTCTTTCGACTCGCTGCCCTCCTCCCCTTTATTTTCTCTTTCTTTACCTCTGCTGCTTTTCCTCCTTCCTTCTCTTCTTCCCTCTGTCTTTTTCTTTCTTTCTTTCTCTCCCTCTCTCTCTCTCTCTCTCTGTCTTAGCCCCCTCCTCCCTTCTTTTCTCTCCCCCTTTTCTGTGGTTGGCAGTCTCCCTGGGACTGTGCACATTCCTGGCTGGAAAATCTGAAGCTTTGTCCAAACACCAGCTTCCAAGATCTGCCCAGAGAAATCCCACATGGCTGTTTCTACACTGCAGACCTCCCCCTTTGACTCCCCCCCTCCTCTCCCCCCTCTCAACTCCTCCGCACAAAATGCCCCTCTCCCCCATCAACTCCCCTTCCGACCTCCTCGCTCCATCCTTGTGTGGTTTGCTTCTATACACTCCGGTATTTTTTATCAACTTCAAAACCATACATTCATCTTTCTGTGTGCTACAACATTTACCCTGCACTGACCTCGTATTGGAGTTAAATCTCCACAGCACACTGAACAGACAAACATTCCTTTACCCCCTCAACTGCCAGGGCTCCACCAGGCCGCCTGAAGAAAAACAGACAGTTCTTGCCTATACACTTTATCTACACTCCCCTGTGTGTGTGTGCGTGTGCGTGCGTGTGCGTGTGAGGCCTGTTCCATATCTCAAATCCATTAGTCTATAGGAGACGGAGCCTCAGACACCACTGCTCTGATGTATGATGCTTCACGACCACCCTGTGGGAATATGACCTACACACACACATACACACACAAACACACACACACAATGCGGCGATGCCTGTGAACACAAGAGTTATCAACACAATTACACATGCAGAGACTCAGAATACTCAACATGAGGCACTCTTTGTGGAAAGTGTAGAGCCTCCCATCAGTTACAAGTTAAAGCTTATATATACATTTGCCTTGAATGTGTATATCACCTTCCAATAATTTAATTAAAGCTGACAAATGCTACACAATGAATGGCACAAAGTGTGACTTAATGCAGAGATATAACTGTTTGAAGACACAAAAGCTGGTTGCATATTTAATGGCGTTTGCACATCTGCAAATGAGAAACATCAGAAAACACAGGAACCCTAAATTAGACCGTTATTGCCTCAGAGTAGAATGCACATGCAGGTTTGAATCTTGACCTGAGTCTCGCTGCGGCAGCTCTTCCTTGCACAGTCTAACCAATGTGCAGACTACTGTACACCAGTAAGATCCTGAACAGGTAGTCTGAACACTGGGATGACGGAGCAGGACCATTCCTCACATTTTCCACCTCTGGTTGTTTGCTAGCAGTCCTGCCAGTGGCGGCGGCCGAGCCAGCGAAAGGTTTCCTCTGCCATTCTCTTCTCCCTTATCCTGTGTCAGCGCTGGGTCGCAGGGCGAGGGGTCTCACACGTGCATCAGACGTCCACTCCAACCGGCGTCCCTCCTTTTGGAGACGTTCTTGGGCCTCGAGTCGGCCGTCCGCAGGGCTGTGTCGCGGCGTAGTATCCAGTCTTGACGTGGCACACTCACTCATTCAGCTAGGGATCTGCCTGTTCACTTGGGGAAGGCATCAGGAAATAAGGGGAGTGAGAGAAGGAAAGAGATTTAGGGAGGAACTTAGCAGCCATATATGGGTTGATGGGACCCTTGGGAATCAACTTTGGAGTGGTCTGCAGTTTCTCCCCACTTCTCCTGCACACTCTCTCCCGCTCTCCATGTTCCTCAACCCTTCCTCATCTGCTCGAGCAAAAATCACCTCCCTCTGTCCACCTCCATCCCTCCTCTTCCTCTCTTCCTCATCTCAACTTTCTATTTCTACCCCATCAGAGCACCCTGTACTCTCTCCAGTCTCCTCCCCCTCCGTCTAAAGCGATCCCAGATGTTGCTCTATGGGCGCCAATCGCGTTCTGTCATTTTTTTTTCATCCTCTGTTACAGGAAGTGGGCCCCTTCAGGAAAAAAAGGGAAGAGGAACGGAGGACGAGAGTCGTAGGGTTCAGGGGAGCACAGGGAGAGGGAAATGTACTACCAGCGGCACGCTCACATCTAGTACCACATGTGTGCACGTGCTCTAACGCAGGCGCACAACCCGGGCAGCATCCAGGGCTTTAGGGATGCCCCCTTCAGCGGGCACAGTTTTCGTTTTCCGGAAAAACTCCTCTCTTTTTCATCTCTTCCTTCTCTTTTCCTCACCCATGGCCTTTCCTATAACCAACCGTTTGGAAGCCCCCTTCTCAGAGGTTAGAGCGAGGGAGCAGGCCAGGGAAGAGAGATGGGGGGGGGGGGAAGGGCTTCACTTTAGCAGAAATGTTGTGTTAGAGCTTGAGTCTGAGTAATGACTTTCACATGTGGGCCCGGACTCTCTCCCTCCTTTTTTTTCTTTCATACTCCTTCTCTCCTTCCCTCCCGCCCTGGTTCATTTCTCTGCACCCTGCCTCCATACTGTCTGGTTCTCCTCACTCCGGCCGCTCCACTCCTCCAACTGTTCTCAGTCATTCATAAGTCCCCGTGGAGATGACAGACTATAGACTTACAGTATCTCTGTCCCCTTCTCTATCTCTCTCTCTCTTTCATTGTCTTTCTGTCACTGGTTATTGGGTTGATAGCATTAATCGGTCTGCAGGCATCATCTGAACTCGGATGCTCTGCTCGCTCTGTGCTCCACATCTCCTGTTCGCCTCTCCGTCCCACACCCCTCGTTCCTCTTTAGATGCAGGCTAAAAAAAAAAGTACTACCAGACATACAACTATTTCAGCTAAAGCCCCCTAGTGAACTGTCTTCAGTCTCTGTTGCGTTTTTTTTTTGCTATCAACACCTGTGTTACCTCTCTGTGATGTCATATTTTACTCTGCATTCCTCTGTCAAACTTTATCTTTCTCTATTCTGTCTCTCCCAGGAGAAGGAGAAGACGTGTCTGCTTCCTCTGGACAAATCACAGCTCAGAGATGTGGAGAGGGGCTTCATGTCCAGCAAATTTCTCTTTGCGCAGAGTTAAGGTTTGTGTGTGTGTACGTGCGCGAGACAGAAAAGGGAGTAGTGCTCTTGTCACCTGCTCGCAGTGATATTTTACAAGGGTGGACACTTTGGAGGAGGAGAGGAAGGAGATTTTGCACTTCCCTTGACCTCTCCCATTCAACTTCGCCACCAGGACTGAGAGGATATCCAGTTGGTACTGAAGTGGGTGTAGTGGGGTTTTTTTTTGTGTTCAGAGTATATGCCAGGCCAATAAAGGCAAGCCAGGGTTTGAGTTAGCTGGTTGTGTGTGAAGCAGATTGAGTAAGACAGAGAGACAAAGAGAGAGCATGAGTGAAAGCTAGAAAGAGAGAGAGAGAGTGTCTAGGTGCTGGAGCAGACCCAGAGCCTGGCTGATTGTACCAGAGCATGTGGGCTTTGTTTATAATTCTGTGCAACGCTGCATTCAGATGCACAAACTGGCTTTGTGTGTGCATGTGCGTGAGTGTACGTGTGTGTGTGTGTGTGTGTGTGTGCTTTCACCAATGTGTGTGTGTGTGTTGACCACAGCATACCGTCGGCAGGCTCATTAAGCAGCTAATCAAAGCCAGAGAGTTTGGATCAGAGATGAGGCTGCTCTTGTTTGGAAAGAATTGCTCGACTCACCACAAGAAGGAGGGAGAAAGAAGGACTGGAAGGGTAGAGGGGGGGGGGGAGAAAGAAAGCGGGAGAAAGAGAGAGAGAGAGAGAGAGAGAGAGTATCAGAGCCATCGGCCAGGAATGTGTCAAAGTCTGTCCTATGGCGCCCCCCCACCCCCAACCCCAACCCACCCCCCTTCCCTGCATGCTCACTCTCTGTTTCTCTTTCTGTATTTATGTGCGTGCGTGTGTGTGTGTGTGTGTGTGTGTGTGTGTGTGTGTGAGTGTGTGTGTGTGTGTGTGTGTGGGGCAGACATTGCAGTGGTTTTTGTCCCTGTCTGACAGTAATCAAAAACCTCAGGAAATTCAAATCTAAAGCAGTCAGGCCTCTGCAGAAATTCCTCAATATGAGTGAAAAATAAAAACTCACATGGGCCGTGAGATGGTGAGAGGATGACAAAAGGGCACCAGAGAAAAAACATGTTGATTTTTAGTTAATAATCATCAACGAGAACCATTTGAATGTGTGCTCACGAATGTTGGTGTCCTGTTCTTGGTGTAATAGCACTCCAGTATTGTCATCTTTGGCCTGGCTCCCTTTCTGTTGGCCACCACGCCCTGACTTATTAGCCTCACCCATTCTAGCCCGGCCGTAATCTCACAAACTGAGTTTGAGCCGGTTTCTTGATCTTTCTGCAGAGCTTTCTGCTGTTGCTGTCCGTCTGTTTTCTCTCTTCTTTTCTCTCTCCCTCTCTCTCACACACACACACACACACAAAGGTTTCACATTTTTTAGGTTAATTGCTATGTGTTCTGAATGTGAGAAGGCAACAACAAAAGGAGGAAAGAAACAACGGAGTGATTAAAGAAAAATGTTTAACAGATGGGCCACAGCCTGCTCCAGATCCCTCGTTTGGTCTCTCACTCTGCTCCACCGCCGAAAGCACACGCAGAGATGGTGTGAGGGGGAAAGTGAGATAAAAGATAGAAAGAACAAAAGAAGCTGGGGAAACAGTGAGAGAGTAGACGAGGGGATTAGTCGCAGAGACGGAGGGCATTTCAATCATAAAAGTTTAAATACTTTTATTTTGTAGGTGAGCATGTGTGTGTCTGTGTTTGAAAAGTGCTTTTTAGAATCTTCATGTCCGTAAATTTTGTTTTCGTCAGCATTTCTTTTTATGTTTTAGCAGGACTATGCAAAAACTATCGGACGGATTACCATGAAACTTGGTGGAAGGACATTTAGGTGTGAATCCAAATCAAGAGGTGGATCCAAGTGAATTTGTTTTTCACTTGAAAAGATTCAGACATCAATAACTGAGTGTAATTTCATGCAGATCCTGTTAACCTGTCACTACCACCCATGTAATTAATGTAGCCTTTGCTATGAGGCTTGTTTTAATTTGAGACTGTTGAGCCTTGGCAGAGGTATGAGCTCGACTGAGTGCAATTCTTTACATTATTTGGGATCATAAATGATACCATACTGATTGAAAGTAACATACTAGATTTAGTGGAGACTGACCAAACCACCAAGGAGCTGCTTTCAGTTACAAACACCTAACAGACCCACTGGATTTTACTAAAAGCCCAATGATCCGTTTCAACCTTGTGGAGTGCACCACTTGAATACTTCTACATAAAGTACTTCTATAAGACCAGGTTGTGACAATTTGATTCCCCGGGAATAATTCATGGATCTTTATGAAAAAAAAAACATCTATAGGGAAGTGATATCTATGAGTGTGGGAAATTTGGTGCAGCTTGATTGAATTTTAGGGGACTGTTGGGCCTCAGCAGTGGTATGAACTTTACTGAGTGCCGTCGTAGTTTTTAGGATATTTACACTCATCTACTGTGTTGTTCACATTGTCAATTTAATGATAAGCAATGTTTTCACATGTTACGAATCAAGACAATCTTGTTCCATTACAAAGCGGATCAAGAGCTGCGTTCACTAGTCGTGTTGCGAAATTAAAACATGAATCCTGAAATCATCCATATGTTGCTGCTACATTTCTTTGCTCTGATATCCTCTTTTCAATACACCACACACTAACTCATAATAGGCAATTGGCATGACTGTGAAAAAAAACGACAGCTCTAAAGTGACAATTAAATGAAATGATGCATCCTGTGGCAGAGTCTGCGTGCTCCGTGTTTGGTACGACGAGGGACCGTGTTCCTCTCCTACCACAAGATGTGCAGCAAGATGTGTTTCGAGAAAGAGGAGCAGCTGAAAATGACTGAAAACACTGTCGGTCGGCTGAAATGATCACATGATCACCCAAGCCACGTCACTGACACTGAGTTAATAAGAGAAACCAATAATAGCATCACTAAAAGGTCAAACGGCCATATATGATCAGCATATGTTTTTACCCCTGTCTGTTGGTTTTTTGTTGGTTTGTGTGCAATAATTACACCAAAGCAGAACGGATTTCCACGAAACACGGTGGAAGGATGTGGTATGGGACAGGGAAGAACTGGTTTTGAGAAGTTTTGAAAAATTTGGTGCAGCTTCAGATCGAAGGGCAGATAAAGGAATCTTTTTTATTAATTAATTTGAACATTTAAAAAAAAATTTACTTTGACATTTTTCCCCATCGTCACTGGAAATAAATTCATGGGTCTTGATGGGTACGTCGAGGCAGCTGATATCTCTGGGTGTGTGAAATTGGGTGCAGCTTGATGAATTTAGGGCGACTGTTGGGCCTCGGAGGTATGTGCTCCACTGAGAGGCATTCTAGTTCAGTGCTGTGTATGTTAGGGTTACAACTGGAGAATGATTATAGTACGTGCTGTTTGTTCCCCACAACTTGGTGAATTTATTAAAGGTCTGTGAGGAGGTTATGTGTTTATTACTCTGTGCTGTGGAAAGACTTTTATTCCTGGCGAGGAAGTGTAGTTTTTTGGAGGCGTCTGACAATACTGCCATGAATTGCAGGAACGCGTACAAGGACTACAAATGTCTGGAGTAAGCCTGTAACTCTCCGGATGAGTTGGACAGCTGTGAGGCTTCTCTGCTGCGGGCCGGAGGATTCTCCCCTGAGAGAGTCCCCACAAGTCCTCTGACCCCGAATTAAACCTAATTAAATCCAACCCTGACCCCAGCTGTTTGGAGCGGCACCTGTCTGCACCTTATCGTTGTGTCATTGCACCTTTTCTGGGGGACTTTAACCTTAAAGTCTGGCCACAACCCTTCACCCCCCCCCCCCCCTTCTCTCTCCATGTTCCCCCTTTCTTTTTCCCCTGCCAAAGTGAAAAAGCAAGTCCCCCACCCCTTCCATCTCGCTCTGTCGTTGGCTCTTCAGCGCAGCATTCTTGGCCCATGATGTCACTACAATATGTGTGTGTGTGTGTGTGTGTGTACGTGTGTGTGTGTTCTAGTCTGTTTCTAATCAGCAGTTCCCCGTCACCCACTCCTCCTTTTCTTTCTTCTACCCACTCCTCCTTACCTCCCTCCTTTGTATTCCCTCTATTCTGCTCTCTGTGTTCCTATCAAAGTGGCTCTACACTTCAACAATAGTACAGAACAGATGACGACTTATAATACACGTCACTTCACACATCTGTATTAGCATGAAATGACCAGCATTGCTACCTCTCACTACTCAAATTTTTCTGTTATCCAGGCGGGTAGAGCGGGTCGTCCACTAACCATAAGGTCGTTGGTTTGATCCCCGGCTCCTCCAGTCTGTATTCTGAAGTGTCCTTTGGCAAGATACTGAACTCTGACGGCAGTGTGTGAATGATGTGTGATAGAAAATGCACAGCATAATGTATGTATGTATGAGTTTGTGGCTTGAAGCACTTTGAGTGGTGGATAAGACTAGAAAAGCACTTTGTAAATAAAGTCCCTTTATCATTTGCCCCAGTTCCAGCATCAGGTCATCAGCCAAAGACCGTAATGCATCTCATGACCAACGGCGTAAACTATTCACCACAATCTGAACTGTTAAATCATCCTCACTTTCTTTGAACTGTCTGCAAACCTGCTGTTCCTCCATCTGTATTACTGTTTAGCATTAATCTTCACCATAAGAATCTATATTCCACCGTACCATTATTCTTCATTTGAGGATTTTCCACTGAAAAAAAAGGAACCAAAGGGTAAAAAATAGGATTTCTAACGCCCCTTTAAGAATTTGCAGTCATAATCCCAATTCAGAGTAAAATATCACTTTACAAAAGCCCAACGTCTTGACTTGTCACAGCTGTTTATGATCCCTCTCTCTCCGTAGGTGAGGGAGTTCATTAGCTCCTGGACCAGCTCTGCGCTCTGGGGGAAAGCTCAGTACTGATGCATGAGTCACCAGAGCAACAGCAGCAGCAGCAGCACTGGGAGGAAGTGGTTTGCAAAACACACGCTGCCCTGAGGGAGGCGCTCTCCACCACTGAAGAGATCTCCACCTCTACCTGCACCTCTCCTCCTGGACACAGCCCTCCAGGTGCAAAGATCACAGTGATGCACAGATGCATGCAGGGAACTGAAGCGTGCTTCCCATGGCTGTCACTTATGGTTCTCGTCTCCACTCAGCTCCACCTGTTCCTCGAGTGCCCGCTCCCACTGGAACCACACATTTATGCCCTGAAATCTGACCCCTTACGTTGAGATGACCTCCAGCACATACACACACTGGCATTTATGCACTCACACACTCGCATGCACACACAATCAAAGGTTTTACACCATAGAGGCAGAGGGAATTGTTATTTGAGCTGGGTGGGGGTCTGCTGGAAAATGTGTTTCTCATATTCTCTTTCCCATCAGCCTCAGTAGACAGGAGTTCTCTCTGTGCAGCTTTCTGCTGGAGCCAGAGACAACAGGCCGAGCGCTCTGTCAAGTTTTCGTCTGTCTCTCTGTCCTTCACCTCCCCCCCTACTCCCTCCTTCTCCTAGTATGCATTTTGTTTTATTGCCTCCCTCAGTTTCCTTCATGCAATAACTGTTATTTTTCCTTTTCTCCCCCCGACTTCTTTTTCTTGTCCATTTCTTCACTTCTCCCCTTTCACTGGTTCCTCCCCTGCTTTTGGCCTGTCTCTCCTTTTTCTCTCTGCCTCATTTCCTCTGTGCTCTCCAACGGTTCTTTAGGTTCTTTCCCGCGTACACTCTCCTTTTTTCCTTTCCTGACTATCTCCATCCAACCTTATGCCCCTTTTCTTTTAACCCCCTCCCATACTGTATATATAAGGTGCATGATCGTACTTTTATAGGAATATTTCTCGTCTTCATATTTATCCCTTTATCACTTCAACGTTTGTTGAAAACAAATACAGACCACAACATGTGTTACAATCAGAATATCAAGTAGTAATCATGGTAAACCCAAAACGTGAAGAAATTAAATGTAGAAAAAAATACACACATATATAAACATTCATTTAAATTTGTGAACAGGGTTCAGCTGTGAATCTGTGTTAAAACTTTCTGTTCAGTTTTTTTTTTTTCTTCGTTGCACACTGTTGTACATCTCTTTAGTCTTGTGTGTTTTTTCCTCTCACTGTTTCACTGCTTTCCTGTCTGTTTATTAACATACTACCAACCCCGTGTAACACATCATGTCATAGAGCCTCTGTTCTGGGGTCAGGCTGCAGTCACAGAGACAGGTCTGTGTTTTAAATATAGTTTAGGGATACAATTAGCATAGAAAGCTAATTTGAAGCTTAAGTCCTGATCTTAGTTTGAACCTGGAGGAGACCTTACTGCTAGATTCATAAATTGTAATGATGATGAATGAAGAATCTGTAATAGTTTGTAAAAACATGCAAAGGAAAAGTGGATTATCTTTCCCCCTTGTGAGGGACAATATTAGATGGTGGTATCTGGTCATTTTTAGGGATGTAAACCATACAGTTATATTATTAACCTGACATTTTCTAAAGGAGACAACCCCTAGCCCTCCCAAACGTTTTTTTTTTAACAGTTATTTCTACATAAGGACCCCATCACATATGGCATATCCATGGCATGTCATTATATAATTGGCCTTGAGGGAATTTGATACAAATGTTCAGTTGGACTCAACGATTTACTGATTAGATTTTGGCGTTCAAAGGTCAACCTTGAGCTGCTAGTGTTAAAGGAATAGTTCACCGAAAAATAAAAATTCACTCATTATCTACTCACCACTATGCAGATGTAGGGTGGGTGAGGTGTTTGGGTCCACAATACACTTTTGGAGTTTCAGGGATAAACAGTGTTGCAGCCAAATCCAATACAATCAAAGATTGAAAAATGTATCACTAGTTACTTCGATTGTATTACATTCGACCGCAACGCTGTTTAGAGTAGATAATTAGTGAATTAAAATTTTTCGGTGAACTATCCCTTTAATGCAACGTCGAACCATACTGTATTCCCCACAGCGAGACCTGCACCAGTAAAGACCAAACCTGGTGCACCAAAAACTGCTGCAAAGACAGAAGCAGGAATACAGCTCTGAGAATCCAGGGAATGATTACCTCCGCCAGGAGGCTATGTTTTTGTCTGCGTTTGATTGTTTGTGTGTCTGTCTGTGGATTATGCAAAAACGACTAAACATATTTCCACGAAACTTGGTTGAAGGCTGTGTTATGGGTCGGGGAAGAACCCATCAAATTTTGCTGCAGATCTGGTTCGGGGGAGGGGGGGGATCCAGCATTAAAAAAAAAAAAAAGACATGTTTAGTGGACTGATATTTATGAGTGTGTACAATTTGGTGCAGATCCTAATAAAAATGTTGTGAATATAAATGTGGTTTTATAATGGGCCTGTTGGGTGGAGGTATGCGCTCTACTGAGTGACATCAAAGTTTCCTATTTTCAAGCATTTTTTGATTTGAAATGATTGGTCACTCTGATGTCGTTGTTCTTTTCAACAGTGGTATTGAATTAATTATTCACAAACTTAACAGAGATTGTTTCTACGATTTAACTTAACTGTATTAACTCTGTCGTTTTTTTATTACATGTTCTTATAACTGTAATTAAAGACTTCACAAATTAAATGTTGGCGTGACTTGACATTTATATTTATCCTTTTTCCTTCATTTGAATTGAAACAGAAAATTAAACTGGAATACCTCTCAAGGCCACTAGATGGCAGTCCAAGACATGCGGTGTCACACTTTTACTTGACGCCATGGGGCCATTCAGTGAGTAACTGAAGAGTCCAGGCCTCACAGGTTACCCGTACCGGATTTTTGTTTAAAAAATAAGTAATGTTTAGGGGACTGATATTTATGAGTGTGTGCAATTTGGTGCAAATTCCCCCCAAAATCTGTATCTAGTGAATTTAATTGGGACTGTTCAATCAGGGGACTGTTGGGTTTTGAGGGAGGTATGAACTCTACTGTGTGATATTATAGTTTCCTATTTGTTATCACCTTTACATTGTCATTTGGCCTGATTCATTTGTAAAGATATTTAATTTCATTGATTTATCTGTGACACTCACAGCTGGTTCTCACCAAAACCTCCCAGTCCAACTAGGTTTGCTTCAGGACACAGAATCCTGTATGTTTCGAGCTCTTATTACATTACAGACAGCACACGCACATGAATGAAGCTACACTCCCTCACATTCAGGGTGAGGGAAACCCTTTACTCCTATATATACATGAAGAACAGCAAGGGCACTGTCTTTACACACTGAGGAAATGTTGTGTACATTTCTGAGCTTACACATGAAGACGTGTTGACTTAGAGAGAGGGGGGGTCTGGCTACATACATTATCCCCCCAAGTCTGACAAGAGTTAACCACTGAGTGTATAGCTCCAGTCCAAAATATCCAACTGCGTAGGAAAACTAGAATTATCGCACTGCGGTTGTATGCCTCCGCCAACCAGTGCAGTTTCTGTATATATATTTCTAAATCCCCCCCCCCCCCAGATTCACATAAAGGTCACTGTAACCTTTATCTTTGGGAACTGAAACACTTTGTCAGAAATTCCCTCAAGCAGTCTTCAGATATCACATTCAAGAGGCCAAAACCCTTTGACCCCTGAAATCGAATCAATTTATCAATGATTCCAAGTGAACTGTACCAGATATAACGAAACCCCCCACACGGCAGTCTTCATATGTCCAATTAATGGTAACATGAAGGTCACTGGGACCTTGACCTTTGACTTCCAGGCACCAAAATCTAATCAGTTCATCTTTGAGTTCAAGTGAAAGTTTGTACAAAGTGCGAAGATATTCCCTCAAGTTGATCTTAAGATATCATGTTTGAGAAAAGCATAAATATACCTTGTGACGCCACTGTGACCTTGACCTTTGACCTTATGCTACTGAGATGAAATCCAAGCTCAAGTGAATGATTGTGCCTAATGTGAGAGAATTCCCTCAAGGTGTTTTGGAGGTAAAAAAAAAGGCAATAAAAAGTGCTTTGTGAGGTCACAGTGACATTGACCTTTGACCTTTGGCCACCAAATTCAATTCATGTCATCCTTGGGTCTAAGTGAATGTTTGTCCCAAATGTGATGAAATTCCCTTTGGGCATTCCTGATCTAATGAGTTCAAAACAACACAGGGGCATGTGACCTTGGCCTTTTGACCTTTGACCACCAAAATGTAATGAGCTCATCTTTGAGTCCAAGTGAATGTTGTGAATGACGCAATGAGTCATAAAAAGCATATTACTCACACACTCTGTAATGCATTACATCTACTACATCCGTCTCCATGTCCCTGGCTGTGAAAGTGCGGTTGTCTGAGGAGGTCGACACTGATACAGACAGCTCATCTGGATTTAGTGTTTAAATCTAGATTCATCTGCAGGAACAGTAAAATCCAGCAGCAGAACACACCTCCTCATTTCCTATGAAGAGGTGCAGGTCTGACACCTAGTGTCCATTACACACAGCTGCACTTGTATTGCTGCTCTCTGCTGTGAACACACTGGCAACTCAGTTTAACAGCATCTGTAGGAAAGCTGGTCAAACAGTTAGAGTTAAAACAGTAGTAGTAGTAGTAGTTGTTCTGGTGTGTTCTTAGAGACACATACTTTATTCTCTTATGTTGAATTGAAAGCCAGTATGGCAGGAGACAAGCAGTCCTTAATATATGTGTATATAAAAATACGATCTGTTTCCTCCACACTGAGTGCATAACTAAAGGGGGTTCAGTGGTATACAGTTTAAGCGAGGTACTCCGGGTATGTGAATAGATTTGAACTACTGCTCAGCTACTCTCTGCTGTTTTAAGGTTTACTGGTAGCTGAGTGGTACAAAACTGTTTTTTCATCAGTTCACAAAGCCACAACACCTACTGCTATATGCAACATGGCTGACAGTCCCGTGAGAACAGTACTGCAGTCATTTGTTTAACACAAGCTCATCACAGGGGACTTATGTGTGTAATACTACATTGTAATTACACAGCAGCAGTGAGGTTCACCCAGGCAAAAATCATAAAAAAGCTATTTTAGTTGTTTAGAAGTACAATTTCATAGTTCATGTGAGAGTTTCAACAGCTAAATTTAAGACCTTTCAGGACCTTTTTAAAGACCACAATGAATGAAATTTAAGACCTGTCAAGTTCCACAGATATGAAGGAATATCCAGAATTACTTACGCACTCGATAATTGAAGATAAGGTGAAGTAGTTTGGTAAAGAATTACACTGGAAACACCACATGATCTGGCAAACTACAGGCAGACACAGAATGTATCCATATTCTTTTCAACAGCCAAGCTGAGCGTAATGAGATATAGTTTGATTGGGGTGTTTCTAGACTCAGTTATCCATTACACATTGGTCTTTTTGTAGTTTTATTACAGAGTGCTATTTATAATGTGGAGAAAAAACTACAACACATGGAGACAAAGAAAAGACACAGTGCCTTTTAATAAAAAGCAACAATGAAATCTTTAAATTCTAAAATTCACATTTAATTTAAACAGTTTTCAATAGAAATTAGAGCCCTCGTTCGTAATAAAGCCACACATACATCCATTCAAACCCAGCATTAACAAATATTTACACAACCATAAACCAAAATCTCCCTGATTATTAAAAACATGTCAAATAGGTACATAGCATTAGTGTGTGTATAGTAAAGTGATTCAGATAATAATAATAATTATAATTATAATTATAATTATTATAATAATTATTATAATAATATCGATACAAAGTCTGAGGTCAACAATTACATGAAGACAGTAGCAGCTTTAATGTTAAAATATTTTCATAATCTACAAGAGAATAGTGTTGTCATGGCTGTCCAAACAGAGGTGGCTTAGTGATAGAAGAGTTACTGTTTTAGTAACTGTTTATATGTATAGTACCAGCATAACACTTGGACTGATGGTAAATTAAATATATATATCATATAAAATTCCTACACCCTAAATGTCAGTATGGTTCAGGAGCACTGCTCTGTCTTTTATTGATGAAAGCGGCTGAGGTCCTCATGAATCTCAGCCTCATCCCAGGGTCCATGGATGTTGTCCTTGTGCCTCTGCAATCTGACCAGTAGTAAGGGACAGACTAATGTAACACTTCCGAGGGCCAGGGCCAACAGCACGGCCCCGCCAAGCCACTGGGAGCCCAGGCCTCCTACCCCTCCAATACAAATTCCCACGCACACCCCAGTAAAGTGGCAAGGGGCGTTCTCTCTCAGCCTCTGTAGCAGACAGGGCCACAGGGCAAACACCAGCAGCGCACAGCTGATCATGGCGAAGGTGTGCAGGGCCCCGGGTAACCTAGAGGCTAAACACACAGAGGCAAACAGAGCCGCATTTAAAGAGAGGCTGCCCGGGGGTGACGGCTGGGCGTAAGGGAAGAAAACTAGGTGGGCCAGCATCATCACAGCAGACATGGCATACACTGTGTCCGTGCTCACGGACTCTGTTAGTGTTTTTAGAACTGGCGAGAAGCCAAAGGTGAAGGAAAGAAAAATAGTGGCACTCTGCAAGTTGGCCAGATGTGTGCGGGGCCCGCAGCCTGATTCAACACGACATGTCAAGGCTTGGTGCAGTCCATAGCCCAGCAGGCCACAGATGAGGCTGGTCAACAGCAGCGTGTCAGGGGACAACAGACCCTTAGGAGAAAAACAAAGAAGTGGATTAATTATAAAACTCAGGTACATCATCACATCCCGTTAAGGCAAGGTGAGGAGCATAGATCTTCTAAAGCTTCACCTTCTCCATGTAGAGCCAGAGGGTGATGAAAATGGCCACACAGGACAGCTGCTGTCCCACACAGCCTGCTTCTTTCACCACGGCCCAGTAATGGTAGTGACGAAGGCCCTCGTTCCTGCGCAGTTCCTCCAGGAACCTCTGGTCCACATAGTTATCAGGGAAGGGCTGGCGCTCCCACAGCACCTTCCGCCAGGGCACAGCTGGACCTGGGGCACTGTCTGGCCCCATCACCCTGATCACACACACACACACACACACACACACACACACACACACACACACACACACACACACACACACACACACACACACACACACACACACACACACACACACACACACACACACACACACACACACACACACACACACACACACAGACGGATTTGTGAGAAAGCATATTTGAACTAATGTGCAAAAGGTGAAGTTTAAGGCTGAACACCTCCAGACCCCCAGGAGACTCTAACAACACCACCAGACTTACTGTGTGTGAACTAGTTCATTTATTTGACTTAGTTTAAAATATCAAGTATCAACTAACGAGGGCCATAAGCTAGTTCCTGCACTACACACCCACACAGAAGTAACTTCATTAAACTGTGCAATACTCTTTTTCTGTCTGTGAAATTTATATACCTTATTGTATATATTCTGATTCAATCGTATTGCTATTTTTTTTAATTTTCACATCTTAATATTAACTTTTTTATTGCATTCTTACTTTTCTTAGTTCCTTTTTTACCATACCATTTACTGCTGTCACGTGGCTAATCCCCCCAGAGTGAGACCAATAAAGGATCATTGTTACTTCTACAGCTATTGAGGCTTTGCTAACTCTGAGGCTGGACACAGTGTGGAAGTAGGTTTTCACAATAAAGCATTCTGAATGATTTAACACACATCATAACTAACAGAAAGTGTCTTGTCAACATCGGCACTAATTTACCACAGAGTAAACATATCTGAGAATCCCATATAATGAGTGCGTGCAGTCATCTGTTCAGTCTTGTGTGAGAGTGTTGTGTTCACTTATGGATGTTAGTGTATTTAACTAAGGGTCCTTGGTGAATGCCTATGAGATCTCGTCATAAGTAAAACAAAGTCCACTTATGATAGTAAATGAAACTGTAAATGGTTTATATGCAATTGGAAAGTAAAATGTTGTGAGTCTCTCTTTGCTGTCTTGTAACACAAAAAAACTGAATGCATTGATTCCGCCTAGAGAGAATACATATAAATGGAGAGTGTGCCTGGTCCTACCGCTACTAAAAACTTTGTTCCTTTGTTCCTTTGTGGTATTTCCTGTACTTTGGTACAGTTGTTGTCAATACATTGCTACATGAGCAGTGGCATCTCTGCGCATGATTGCTATCATGGAGTTATTCATCATCTTATGTACAATTGAAGGCAAGGACAAAAAAAAAAAATTCTCCTTTGGTTTATCGCAGTTTACTCAGACACAGTATCAGTCACACTGTAACTGATACTGGGATACAGTCTTTGAGTTCTTACCTATCTGTAGACACCAAGATCATACGTATGGATCTGATAGATGTGGAGCTTTTCTTGATTCATATTGACTCCAACCCGAGAGCTAACAATCTATCTAATAAACCTTCATTAACCAGTATATATATATATATATCATTGAATTAATCACAAACAGCTTCAGTTGCTCTCAGACAGTGTTGCAGCAGTGACTGCCCCCAAACAGTGTGGCAACAAAGGCAGCTGCCTTTACATATTAGTGGCAGTTTCTGTTGACATCGGAGCCTCTACGAGCTTCCGCTGCCACGATCTGAGCTGATATGAGTCTGAACTGAGTTTACTGCATTTTGACGGTTGCGCCTTTTTAAAGAGAAACTATAGCTACTTCCGGTTTTAACGCGATAGTAAAACCACCCACGCCACATGTAAAAGTGTCTAAATAAACACTGGAGAGCGGAACTGTCTCCATAAATAAATGAACAAAAGGTTTCCCACCTACCTGGGTTGTGGTTGTTATGAATGTACTACCTCATCAAGTCATTATCCCGGAAGTGAAGCTCATGACCTGAGCTCACAGCGCCCCCTGATGTTGGGAGCCTTGTAAAAGCACGCTGCCAGCTTGTCAGAACAATACTGATTACTTACATCTTTTTATTTTCAATGTGTGTGTTTGTGTGTGTGTGTTAAACATACGTGGCCACTGCTCTGCTGACAGAGACAAGCCAACATACCTGTCACGTCTTTTCAAACTGAAAATGTTCTCACTGTTTGTGTCAGTTTTTACAGATATTTTTCATGGCCACTGTGGTACTCATCAATAACCTTATCTAAATTCTGTCACACAGCAGTGTGTCAGTGTGTGGACCACAGCTGCCGGTCTCCCATGTGACATACAGCTCATTCAGCCAGTCATCCTGTTGGATCAACGCAGCTGCAGACACTGACCACCATGATAATATCTACCAGCACATAGAACCACAAGGAAACCTTATTTGGGACTGAATTTGAACATGACTTTACACCGTCTAAACTTCTGCCGCTGCACTAATCCCTTTACCAATGCACACACACTAGTTGAATTTTGGTTATCTGATGATTAGGCCTCTGTTACATGTAGACTATCATAGACTGTAGTTGCAGAGATGATCATTTCTTCATGATGACAGTGTTTTCAGACAGACTGGATCATCCACACAGCATCTGATAGGCTAGTGAGTATAATGAATAAAAGTGTGATGCTATTAGGATGTTGCCAAAGAGCGATGGTTCTGTTTGGGCAGAATCCGCTGTGCTTAGCAGGGCTCTCTGGTTCTGTACAACAGCAGTGCATAACTATCAGATCCCTATGCCACAGAATGACACCAGATGGCATAGCAGCTGCATAATTTAGTAACTGCTATTTCATCTAAGCCACTGCATGCTTAAAGAAGCCCCAATTCCTTTTTCTCTTTTGCGAGATATGGTGTTCTTTAAACTTTTCACCAATTTCCCAGGAAATAATTCAGGGATCTAGATGTAAAAAGTATTTAATGGACTGAAATCTATACTAGATGTTATTTTATAGACGGATACGTTTTTTTATTAGTTTTAATACTATGTCTCAACATACAGTACAAATAAACACAAACAGGGTTTTGTTTAGGACAAAGGACAAAGGGGTCAGAACAAATTTGGATTGTTTTATTAATTTACACACATTTACAACTACAGAGCATTAGTGGAATAAATACCATAGAACATCACATTCACTTCTCCCCACTGTTCCATCAGGGTAGTAAAAATATTTTTTCATAGACAGTGTGGCTGTTGCATAAGACAATTAAACATACTCCTTCTCAATAACATAGAAATGCTTTTAAAAATATTGTAGAATTTTATTTTTGTATAACTCTGAAGGACTTAAAAATGTATCAGAAACTAACTATAATCTCCATCACTTAATCTCAAAATATACTACTTAAATGAAGCACTAGAAACCATGGTTAAGATAAGCTGGCAGAGGAATAAAGGATGGTAATAAGCAGCGAACAGAGGATGAACATTTCTTACAACCACACATCCTGTTTTTGCAAGTACGCAAAATACTCTGTGTGATATACCCAAACTGTATGGCAAAAACATTTTGAAAACAAAAATGAGTATATTTTTTAAGCACTTTCACCATATGGCTGTTAAACAATGAACTCACTGTATGATCTGTGCCAGCAGAGCACAGGGAAAAAAGAAATGATGGCAACATGGAGCTTCCAACCGGATTTCAACTGTGAAGATCAGTAAATACCAATGACAGAAATACTCTTGGCAAACACAATCACAAGTTACCAGAGTATCCGAATAGTATACAAACGACCAATGAGAGAAAAAGCCTCAAAAGTGCTCCTCCACCGACACATCAGGGCAAGTAACAGACCCGTTTCCTGTGGGCCCCGATAATTCAATAATACTCCAGGACCCATAATGTTAAATTGTTATGTTGGCTAATAAAATGGGAGTATCAGATTAAAGACACAAGCATTTAAAAAGAGCACTGATGTAGCCAAAGCAGTAAATGGTTTGTGTGTATCAAACTGAACAGTGCATCCATGTAGCAGTGGTAATGACCTTGCATGTGTCGCTAAGATAGAAATAGACTTCTGTCACCAGAGAGACAAGGCAGGCTGAACGTCTTCACAGAGTAGGCGGCTGTAATCAGATACCTGCCATGTCACAGCAGGGGGTCGCGGAGCTGGCAGCCATTTAGGCCACTAGGCTACAAGTCTCGGCAGAGGAGAGAAGTCCCAGGGTAGGGCAGAGATTTTGGCTCAGTTCTGTTCCTCTTACTCCCTTGTCCCTTGGGTGCCAGAGAGCAGCAATAGCAACGTGTCCCTATCTGAAAACCTGGCGTTTCAGTATTGTTAACTTCTGTTAACAACATAAATGTTTGTGACAATGGGAAATATATTCAAAGGCCTCACAGACTGACAACAGGCAGCTATATACAAACCTCTAAGGCATCTCAGTGACATACGGGTACATTTTAAGGAGAAGCTAATGTATGGGAAGACATTGTGGCATACTGGTGGCACCTCCCACTTGTTTGTCAGGAAAAACTAAATCTAATACTTCAGGCACCATGCCCTCTTCATATAATTTGACCCAACACCCAAATAAAAACCTCAGAAGAAAAAAAAAAGTTTTTTTGCCATTAGCTCTTTGTCATTTTAGGGTTCTTTAGAAAAATAGTCTCACCATGATCATGCCAGTGATGTCACTTCCTTTGAAGACTTACCAGAACAAGGAAGGACTATAACACAACACCAAACAAAAACAATAAAAAGAGAGACAAGGAGATCCCTCTAGTAAAGAGACTGAGGTTACAAGTTCCTGCTCGAAAACAGGGGCTCCTGCTGTCCCGCAAACTCTCACATTTTCTTATTAAGAATATCAGTATGTCTGTATGTATGTATGCATGGACATGTTTGTGTATTGAAAATATCTTGTGTTAGGAGTCACAAGTCTGGGAGATCAGCTGCAAAAAAAAGTACTGAAGATATCTGTGGGCGTTAGTTTCTCTCTCTCTGTCTGTTCCGCCGTTGGGGGTGGTGTTATGTACGAACTTTCCTTTTATCTTCAAAGAGGGAGCGAACCAGATAGACCTGAACCGCCGACACCATCATCATGACAAGGAGATTTATCACTGACCAAATGTTCACCCTGTCATAGTTGCTCTCCTGGATGTTTCTGTCACGAGCCTCGAATGCCCGCAGCAGCGTCTGGATCTGTACACTTTTGCCAAGTCGAGCCTTGACACTGTTGATGGTGTCCTGAAGGAGAAGAGACAGGTCAGACTGAGTGGAACTATAAAAAAAAAAAAAACAGACAGCTACAAAAAGAAAGCTCAACTTCGTCTTATGTACCTGAAACTAAGCTAATAAAAACCTTTAATCAGTACAAAATAAGAGAGGAACGGTTGTATGACAGCCCTGCGATATGGTCGCGACCTGTCTAGGGTGTCCCCCACATCTAGCCCAATGTCCGCTGGGATTGGCTCCTGCCACCTCCCAACCACAAAGGCTAAGCAGTAAAGAAAATGGATGGATGGAAAATAAGAGCGTTGAGTCAGTTTTGAGGTTATAAACAAAGCAGCTCCCTCAGGTCTGTTTGTTCTACCATGACAAAACAACTTCCTCCACAGCTGGAAGTTACACTTCCTGTTGGCCTGATGTGACTTCTGACACAAATTAGTAAGTATGAGGGAGGGGGGATGCAAGCTGAAACATTTGGCTGCCCAATAGGTGAGAGTTCATGACATTGTCTACTGTTGTAACTCACTCTCTGTGCCTTTGGCTGTATTGCAAGCTATTTTGTAGCCAGCCTGCTTGCCTGGTCCCTTTGCACGCCCTGTGTCAGCATAGGTGGAACCGTGACAAATGTCTCAACGGCAGGCAAGAGAGGGACTTGGGCTAAAATATTCTTTGTGAAGAAATCACTTATTACTACTTCAGCCTGAAAAGTTAGCAAACTTGTTAAGACCTAACACTGGAAAAGCGATGCCTGTCATCTTCTCTATGTCAGACCGTCTGCAGCCTCACCATAATGTCCTCCAGCCTCATGTCCAGCGTGTCTGTTCCCTGAACATACTCCTTCCAGTCATCTGGATCTTTGTCTGTATCCATATTGTCCAGGATCAACTCAAAGAAGATAATCTTCTCAGAGACGGCGCTGAATGTGTTGTCAAAGCAGAACATGTAGTCTCCATCCTCAGTTTCAACACTGCAGGAAAGCACAGGAAGTTAGAGCTTACACATTGATCTCTTCCATTAATGTTTCTCAGGTGATGTCTGTACATCTAGCATGTGCTAAAATGCATGAGACTTGAATCTGAAACTACAGTCCCATAGAAAAGTATTCGGAAGTCAAGGCCTATTCATTTGTATTTGTTGAAAACTAAAAAGGCATTTGGGTTCAAAATCAAAAAATTCTGTGAGACAAGAGTTCAGAATTTCAGCTGTTATTCCCTGGTATTTTACATCTAGATGTGTTGAAGAACATAAGACATAGCAACTTTCAGCTTTGTTGTTTAAACATTTAAAAGCACTGAATGTGTTGCCTTGGGCTTCACATGTGAGGACTGCATTTCTTGTCACAAAGTATAAACCATATGAAGACCAAAGAGCTGTCTATGAGAGAAAAGAATGCCATTTTGAAACTGATGAAAGTAAAGTGATAGAACTGAAGCACGGTGGAGGTGTTGTCCAGGCTGCTGCTGGAATGGGTCCTCTCATCTTTATTGATGATGTAACAAATGATGGTAGCAGCAGAATGAATTCTGAAGTCAATAGAAACATTTAGTCATCCAGTTTAGAGAAATGCATCCAAAATAATCGAGAGGAAGATTGATTTCTTTCATCTACCTTGATTTCTTTCACCTAACCTTCAAAATAACTAATGAATAAACAAATACAGATGAAAGTATAACCTCCTTGGCAGAGGTGATAAAATCTGAAATTGTGAACTCTCTCATATTCATCTTTTGAACTTAATTCCAAATGTCTTCAGTGTTCAACAAAAACAAAAAGGAATTGGCCATGACAGTCCAGCACCTTTGGAGAGAAGTGTGTACTTACGTGTGTACTCCATCCGATTTGCGGTAGTCACTATACAGCACTTCGCCAGAGGGAGACGAGATATCGAAATCAACATCGAGACCTGCACCATCTAATACCTGTGGAAGGTGGACACACACACACACACACACACACACACACACACACAGTAAATGGTAGAGAAAAAATTAGAAAATTCAGAGATATTAAAACAACACTAGCAGTTTCTGTAATATTCACTTCAGGCATCAAACTTTGGGGAATGCTAGTTTGTAGTTTTCTCAAGGTCTCCCCCATTCTCCAGTAGACTTGGATACCTTTTCCTTCACAGCAGACACTACCACAGATACATGAAATTGCTGGGAATGTTTCCCACAGGCCCTTACATCACTTAACATGTCACCACACAGTCACAGCTATATTCAGTGCTCTGAGCTGACCAGCAGAACAGGTTCCTAACAATATGTAAATCGAGGTGTGAACAACTGAACAACTGAACCTGCTTGCACACTTGCACAACATATGATGATTCGATTTTAAATTTGGTTTTCATCCAAACCAACCTTGTAACAAACCATGCATGGATGTATGCGACTGAGAAACACACAGCAAACGTAGACAAAAACTGAGGCTAAACAACAGGTTTAACAAGAATAATGTTATGTCAAGAGTTGAATGCTGTCACTGGTTCAGCAGAATGCAGTCACAGAGTTTACTCGACTAATGTCAACAGTCGCCTGAGGTATAGGAGTATTTAGGACCTGATATTCAATCTCCAGGGAGGCATCTTTCCTCATGGTCTGGTAGAAACACTCCTTCCGACCGGGAGGCAGAGTGAACGTGAAGTCGCTGTCCAGGGACTGGGAGAAGGCGGCCAGCGCCACAAACCTCTCCGAGAGCAGAGCCACAAACACGGGCAGAGCGCACAGAAACGCCCGGTGTGCCTCCATAGTGAAATCCAAGAGAGCCGGGTCGGTGTTAGTTTGTCCCCGCCACTGTGTCGCTGAGAGGAAGCGCAGCTAACGACGTCCACACAAACTTCACTGGAGTTGAAATGTTTGTCACTCACTACTTCTGCCTGTCCATACTTCAGGACCCCGCCTGTTCAAATCCCCTACACGTTTATTCATTACCTCAAACAACACAGGACCAATTCACTGATCTAGTTTGAGTTGTAATAATTCACGTTATTTATTTTGTATATCTTACCATCACATATAAGATATAATCAATAATTGGTACAGGCACATTGTTAGGGTCCTTATTGAATTGCATTTTGGGAAACGTGGTTCTTTTGCTCTATTTGGTGTAAACATAGATGTACTAAAACTATTTTTTTATTCCAACACTGCAATTGACCAATGCAAGTAATTTATCAAATTCAAATAAGGAGAAAAGAAAGTTAAATGAAACAAGGTTTAAAAAATAATAGGGAGTAGATAGAATAATTCAATTTAGCTGCATTTAGTCTTGAACTTTACAATCAATGATTGTATTTGAAATGCCCTTCCATTGTTGTTTGAATCCTACATTTCTTGTATTTGATTTGAAGGTGTTTTGGGATGTTGAGGAAATAGTACACAATGTTCACATTCCTCACCCCCCCACACACACACTTAATGAAGTAATGCACACATGAACACAATTGCATATACATTTACAAACCACATGCATCAACACAGCCCTGTTTGAGTGAGACATGACAGACCAGTGGGTAGTGATCACATCTGTGTGTTTAATGCTGTGTTGGGTTCATATCAGAAAGGTGACGCGTTCTGCTCCACATCTTCAGTGCAGCGGGGAGGGGGGGCGGGCTCTCTTCCAGACACAGCGCTGCAACCTCTCCATGCGATTGGCCCGACCGATCCCTCTGCCGCTTCTTTGATTGGCCTGACGCGGGGCGTGGGTTGAACCTACCCAGAGCGCAGTTGCCCGTCAACAGCAGTAGCTGCTAAAGCAAGGGAAGAGGCGGACAAGCGCCGCACAATGACAATTAGCAGAGCTTTAAAGTGCGGGGCTTAGCCACAGAATACGGTGCCCTGCTAACTTGTGATTAGCAGAGACTGTGCGCTTGTTCTTCGGGGTGGGGGGGATTTTGTGAAGCCGCGAGGGATCAGAAAAGAGCCCAAAGAGCGAGGATGTTGGTCCCCGCGGGAAGATAATGAAGAGGCTGCGCGTTTTGTTGGTGTGCCTCGTTGTAGCCCTCCTGTGCTGGTAAGCTTAGCGCCTCCACCCACATCACCGACGACATGTTACCACACATGCCTGCAGGAGAGACACGCTCGGTGATCACTGCACCGTCTTTCACGTCGTTTTTCTCCATGTATTGTTATCTATTGTTGTATATCCGCCGCTCATCAGTGCGACCATCCCCCGCAGCTGCTCAGCTAACACGGTCTAGCTGACACTGTGGGATGTGTAGTTGACCTCCAACTGGAGAAGAGAGCCTGGATGTGTTTGTGTAGTGTCGTAACTGGCTGACAAACAGATGTGTTCGTAGATCGGTTCTCTGTTGTTGTTGAACATCAACACAGCTAACTAATCTAAACCGTTTAAATCAGGCTGAGCAGGCAGTATTTCTGTATGTTAATAGTGACAAGCTACTTTCTCTAGAATTATATTTCTGCATGCATAACTTCCTCTACCTTTTACTTGATGCTTCGACTAACAATTATTACGTCATGTCTTATTTTTCAATTAAATGGATTGTCCACCTAAAGAGTTTGTGCCACAGCTACACCATCAACTAGTTAATTTCAACTTTAAATGGTTTTCTCCTTTTGGGCTACAAATATAAACCCAGAATGAATATATTTATCCAACAAGCTTGGGAAAGAAATGCATTTTTCTGTATTCAAGCAAATAATATGTAGAAATTTTGCCATTGTTTACCTAATTAATAAATAACTTCTTCAATAGTGGGTGAAGGAAAAATGGTAAAAAATAATCAATCAACTTAAAAAATAATCAATAATCAACTTACAGATGTCACTGATCGGTTTCTGTGTAAATAAACTGACCAAATCCAAAATGAGGGGTGACATCAGCTAGATGAACCTAACTAATGAATTTGTTTAATCTCACAAGCACGGAGCAGGTGAAACTAACAGGGTTTGTGAAATGGGATTATCAGAGCAGCTAACATGCCTCCTTTATCATGACAGGTGACTCAGGTGCTCAGGAGCTTCTCTTGGAGTTACACAAAGAATTCTCTTTTCTTGACAATATAGAAACTGAATGACTTTTCTTTGGTAGAGCATATAACCTTATTCATCATAGTTAGTTGAAAAATAAGTTATTTATATCATAAAACAATACTTTTTAAAACTCCGATAACTAAGCTCTTGCAGACACCATGTTGTATTTGTAGACTTGTTGCGTTTTGTTTCCAGGAAATTATCAAGCTAATACCCGCGCTGCCAGTAAAGAGTTAACAATGATTTTGCAGCCATAACTTTGGCCTAATGGTCATAATGGATTTCATTCAGACTTGAGTGCCCATCTTTATATCCAGTAGGGTTTTCCCCTCCTCCCTGCTTCCGCGTAGCTTCGGAAGCAGATCTTAGTCCTCATATTTTATTTATTATCATAGGAAGTATGAGCGTAACATAATGTCTTCATCAATAAGTCAAACTTGCTCTTGTGCAACTCTGCTATATTTTATTCACAGTATTCATGCTTTACAAAAAAATAGGCAAACTGGCATGAATAAGTCTAAATATTTGGTCAGACTGAAAAGAAGAACACTAGGGGACTTGATGGATTGCAAACAGAATCAGATGATGCATCCACCTCTTAGTTTGTAACCCTTGTACCTTTTTTTTATGAAGAATCATCACATTCACATAAATTTTGAAAGGTTTCATGTATTGCTCAGATAGGATTTATCCTGGCTGATTGTCTTTGTAGAGGACAAACAAAGACGTAAGGAATGAAAACCCAACAGTTAGTCAGGGTTCTACTTTCTGCCTGCGAAACAACTACCACAGGAATCAAGAAAGATGTTGTTAGTCATGTTAATTCAAGAAATGTCCAAAGACTAAATCTACATATCAGACTGTTCTCAATCTTCAATAACAAGTGGATTTGATTACAGCTGTGCATCTCCAGTGTTTGATTGCTATAAAACGCTGGTGCACTCTTTCACTTTCCTACAGACTAATTGACTATGCAGCCACACGTACAGACTACATTACTAATGCAAACCCTATTTAGTGTGTTGCTGATGGCTTCTCACTCCTCCGTGTCAACTCTCACACGTCCCAGCGGGAACAGCGAAACAGTGAAGGAAATCCTTGCAGTAATCCAAAGGTTTCCAAGGCAGCCGCGATTTCAGGCATAGAAAGCGGCCCTTTAGTGGGGGACTGGTGAAAAATCACTTTGGGGGGGGGCACATTCTGTCATTGTGCTTCAACTCTTGTTTTTAATCAACCTGTCCTTTATGAAATGACATTGGCTAATATTGACATCTTGTAGCTACGTGAAGTCTTGACCTCAGTAGGCTTCATTACTGAAAGGCCATAGGCATAGCAGAATGTATTCTGTGTTTAATGCTGCCCCTGCACTCGCGTAGTCAGCAACAGGGATCTTACTGTGCACTGCTGTGGCAGGCTGAAGCCTTCAGCATCACTAGTGTCAGAAGTGTGTGAATGTGCACTTCAGGTGTGTTTGTGTGAGGGTACACATTCACAGCCAACTTAATTGTCAGTAATGATAGCTCCCCACAGACATGTACTTTCTCCCCCTTTTTAAGATTTTAAGTCCAGTGCCGAGATGTTAGCTGAATGTGGTGTGTCAGCACTCCTCTCTGTTAGCAACACAACCCTTATTGCTGGTTACACACTGATCGAACTCAATGTTGTTTAACCTCAACAGTTGACATCTAATTGTATATTCTGTAAAACTACCAACGAGGCAACGTAAACAACTGGACTGCAATCATTGCATTTGCTCAGGAGGATGCTAAACAGAAATAGCTGCACGTCTTGTCATTCTCTCATTCTGTCCCTTGTCATACCAGTCAAAGCCATTTGGAGATTATTATTATGTAATGTGATTAGCACTCATGAGATAACTGTAGCAAAATGTCCAGCTGGGATTTTCTAATATATTCCCCTTAGACTGCAAACACTCTTTTATTTGCTGTAGCATAACAAATCTTTGCAATTCTCTCAATATGTGCAGGTGCAATAAAGTTGTCAACCCAGTGCTGTTAATTAATGTTACGCCGGTTCCATACTAATCAGGATATTTTGTAAAAGAAAATTTTCCCCTGCTTCTGGGCCTCGCGCTATTCTCTGGTATTTGGTGGATTGTTGATGGAGACTTTATTGGCGCCTACTTGCTGCTTGTTTGAGCGTTTTTAGTCATTTTTGTGTTCTCATCTGGACAGAGATGTTGTCAAGTGGACATGGTTTAATGACTTTGAGTTGAAATGTCTTTAGAGTTTGGTGGAATGTTTTTGCCTCTACTGCTTGTGTTTTGATGTTTATCCTTTATGTTTTGGCACCAAGCCATGAGAAGAGCACAAGGTATTGCTTGTTTAACCTGTCTTTTTTCCACAACCATCTATAGGATGTCATGGTCTATAGGGACTCGTACTTGACCTGTGCTGTAGATAAGGGTTTCGCAACTCCCATTTCCAGTTCTTCAGCAAATGTTAACTTCTGCTTTGCAAAACAAACATTTTGTCTCTGGAAATGCTCAAAAGAAAGATCACAATGAGTAAGTGCTGTCTGAATGTAGGGATTGAAGTCATTACTTCACCTGAACTCGATCAGTTGGATTCCACCAAGACCATGTATGAGATCAGTGTAGATCTGAACAGAAAAAACTGATGGTAAAGGGGATTGTAAGACTGTGACCAATAAGCAAATGTAGCATGTAGCTAAACAGACAGTTGATGACCCTAAACAGACAGTTGATGACCCAAAAGCAAATATTTAGTCAGCTAATGCCTCGTACACACAAGCTTTACTCAGTTAATTTTGTTCATTAAAACTTATGGATAGCCATTGCACGGTTGGGAAAAACTGCTCTAAAGGCAGCATGACACCTCATGTTAAAGAGGGCTTTACTCTTCACAGCTTTGCTGAGAGAATGTAGCCAATCTAACTTTCCTGCTCATGAAATCAGAAAAAAAAACACAATGAGAGTAAATTGTGGGAATCTAGTAAACTTGTGGTCTTGAGTTGAATGTCAGCAAAGTACAGTTGCATCTGGGAGTCAAACAGGGTACCGTCTGCTCAAGGTGGATGCACCCATGTGGTATGTGTCTTAACCACTTGACTATCAGGGTGCCCCCCGTATAGGTAGCTTCGCAGAAATTTGTGTCCCAGGAAGGACAAGATCGTCTCTCTGCATATTGAAACAAATCCTACTGGGCCACATCAGTTAAGATGGGCCTGTGAAAGTTTTTGACTTGCCCTTCATGTCTCTTTATTTTCCCTCTCTGTGCACAGAAGAACAGGCTGCATGTAGTACACACTACGCAGTAGTGAGTACAAGTAATTTGCTTCAATCCATGTGAATGTGTACAAAGAAGCAAGTCACATTATAGCTAGAGGACCCTCTCGTGTGTTCAGCCCACATTGTAAAAGTTCCCTTTTTGAGGCAGTTATTGCATAAGTAGATCCTCCTAGTCAATGTGCGCTTGTAGCCATGGAGCCTGTCATACTGCTTGTGTTTCCGACTGGTAGATACTCACTGGCATCTGTACTGGGCACTGAGAGCAAATGTCAAAGAAACAAAGACAGCTCTGTGTGTTTTTGGTTATTCCAGCCTTGGAAAGGGAGTAGTGTCGGAACATGAAGGTGAAATGGAGGTAACAAAGCCTGCCTTTGGTCACGCTGATGTTGCTTACTTTAGCCTTTTCCTGAAGCTCATCACCTCCCAGCTATTCATTTAATCCTGCAGTCATGCTGTAACTTTTATGGCCCTGCAATACCATGTGGCTGCTGTGATTTACAGCATGTGTGTCTCTACATGTGCTTCGTTCATCTCTCCTCTTTAACTCTGCATTCATTAGATGACCCTTTGTTGTTCTGGTATTGTACTGCTGGAAACCTGGGCTTTGTGAATAATGTGACTCATTGCAAGGGTGAAGGAAGAATTACAATGTATGGATGTAGTTCTCTGGTACCTAACATATACCCAATTTTATTTATAGTAACAGGATGTTGCCATATTCTGACTTCACGTTGACTTATGGGTAGGCTAGAGGACTTGAGCAACATTACCCAGTCATGTATGATGCTATACCACCTTTCAAGGAGCAGGGCGGCTGTGGTTAAGGGGGTAGAGCATTCGTCCGCCAACCAGAAGGTCGGCAGCTAAATTCCAGTCTTCCCCATCTGCATGCCATTTAAAGCATTTTGAGTTGTTTACAAGACCAAGTGCTGCATACCAGAAACGCACTGTTTTATCTCACAGTATAAAGTGATCATATTATCGAGTAAATTAAAATAGCACATATTGTTAGGGCTGGGTGATACGACTTCAAATCAACATGTTTTTTTTCAAACATTTACCTTGATTTCTATAATGAAGATAATCGACACCCCCATAATGAACATAGTGGAAACCCGGCAGTTTGTGAATGCAAAAGTATTAACCAAGCAAAATTAAGTAGTTATGAGGATATGAATGTTGTTTTCGATACATTTTCGGTTAATTGGCCAGCCCTATATATTGTGAGGAGCTGGGAGTATATCCATGTAGCTTGCTTGTTTTCTTATTCTTTCTTAACTAGCCTAACTTTCTGAGCTAAGGTACCTCTTCTATCTAAGGTACTCTTTGTCAAACAAGGGCTCTGTTTGATTAACTTACATTGATTAACATACAAAGAACGGCATCTTATACTGTATGTTTCTAAAGCAAAACAGAGGGTTATCCGTCAGAGCAAAGATAACAATTGACTTGTATGTCAAAAATCAATGGGCAAATCAATCTCAGGCTTCTTGTTCTTGGCTCAGTTTTTCCTCTATATACACCTGAAAATATGACTGTAACAGCTGAAAGTAACCCTATATAGTTTTTTGTCTTCCAGAGATGGATTTATATCCAGGTCAAATCACATGTGTGAATTAAGCACATAAATGAGAAATTTAACATTTACCTTATAACAGCACAATTGTAACGACAAGCACAGGATTGATGTCAACACAGATTTGATAAATGATTCAGGATTATCATTCGTTGAAGTCCTGAACCAGTTCTGCAACTTCATGTCAGCATTTCACTGTAATGTTACAGCAAACACTCATTGTAAAGGAATATGCAAGGACAGATGGAACATTTGGAGGATCCATCTTGATGCAAAGCTATAGTTAAGAATGATTAATTAGAATAATCAATGGCCGCAAGCTAACCACTATACTTTTCAATGAATGTCAATTATTGTTAGTAATTAGTGTTAGTAAAAGAAAAGTGTGTTTTCCTCTGTAAGCTAGACAAATGTACTGTATAAACTTGAGCTTCTGGTGCCAACAGATTCATTAAAAACCTCTAACTATCCTTTGTTAAATCCAAAATAATGATAAAAAAAAATAACTGCATACATCAGTTTTTGGCTGTCTGTACATGTTCAATGTACATATGGGTTTTAATGAAATACTTTGACTGAGTCTGAGCAGCTGTCATTGGATGTTTTATAACTTTTGAAATGCATGACCTACATTTTGGAAAGAAACCTTTTTACTTCCTTGACTGTTGGCTGAGAGAACAGAGTCTCAGTAACTGAGAGTCCATCTTTCTGTTGTTGTTGTAGCATGCCACAGTTTAGTACTGAAGGCTGACGGCCCTAGTTTAATGTGAGGGGACAGAGTTGGACTGGCACTCCAGAGCACACTATTGTTCCTGCCCACTGGCCATGGAAGCTGATGAGCACTCTGAGCTCTTTTGCCTGCTGGCCTTTCTGCTTCCCAGCTGCACGACTCTGTATGTTGATGCTTTACGCTTGTGTCTTTTTTATAACCTGAGCTATGTGAAGTAGTCTAAGTGAGCCTGGGGTAGATCTAATGTGAGGCGAAATGAGGTGAAATCTGCAGCGGTATCTAAAGCATGTGCTCAGTGGTATGGCTCATTGATCTAAGCAGTCTCAAATCCAGATGAGATTCCCACCGAACAACATTCTGTTTGTGACGGTAGCCAGGACCCTGCAGCTGTATTTGTTCATATTATTTGAACTCCACAACATTTGTTTTGTGACTTTAACTTCTAGGCTTGTCATCAAAGGAGCAAGACCAAATGTTTTGGGTGGCTGAGGTGTAGTCTATAAAAGTCCAACTTTTCAAAGAAAATCACGATAGTACTTTCTCTTTATTTCCTGGAAGCAGGAACGTCTTTGCTGGTTCTTGTTGTTCACATAGTCTTTTAGGAAAAGTTAGACCTGCTGTGAGTGGAATGAGGGCCAATGGCCTGAGGCTCTTTCAGTGGTTACAGAGCAAATGCCTCTGTTTACCGTGCTAGTGAATAGCACTCTGAGGGTGGAGACTGTTGGGTCTTAAAGGTGGAGACCTGCTTCAGAATACTAATGTTGTTTGGGTATGGCAAAGAGGAGACGTTTAATTGATTAACTGTTTGATTAATGATCTTTCAGTTAGAATTTGTTTTGTTGCACTTTTTGTATTTGTATGTTAAATATTGTATACGATTTTCAGTCTTAAGTTGTTTCACTTGTCATGCATCTTAGCGCAGTCGTGTGTTTAAATTACTTGTGGATAGTTGACTGCACTAAAACCATTTGCTTTTTACTGCCCTGCTAGAGACGGGGACTATTTTTCTCCTCCTGAAAATGCTCTGGCTTTCTTTTCCTCCCCTCCCCCTTCTTGCTCGCTGCTCTTTTTGTTTACCTTTAAGAGCAACTGAGTGCTTCTCAATCTTCTTTAGTGTGTGTGTGAGTGTGTTGGTCTATTTCTCTTTTTCTTTGTTCACGTCTTAGTCTTGTATGCAGCAAGTGTGTAACTGTCTTTGTGTACATGTGCCTTTGTAAGTCTGTGTGTGGGTGAGGGCAATGTACAGAGGGCAGGTCCTGTTCATATCTGATACACAGTACTACTACAGAACATTATGTACTAAAGCTAATGAGGGCATGTTTTCCTAAAGCCGGCACATATAGACATACCCACCAGCTCTCAAGTACCCACCATAATACCAGTGCCTTAAAATCTACTTTCCAAAACCTGCCTGCTAAGTGTAAGATCCCATTAATGTATATCACATGCTGAAATAATTAAATATGTACTACACATTGGAAAAAATATGGGCTCATTGTTTCAGTTTTGCTAAATATGTTGCTGTGTGAAACACTCCAGAGTATTCATGTCATTTTTATGTTTATTTTTTAGGAAGTTGTGCAATGTTTACATTGTAGTGCCTATGGGACATTACAGTGTTTCATCACGCTGCACGTTAGGACACTGTGTACCGGGGTGAATGTTTGATGAGTTTCTGTGCTCCCACTGTGCTTGCTGATGCATGCATACTGATGAAGAGTGCACATGCATTGTTGAGTCCACACCCACGCCAACCTACACTGGAAAAATGGCTTTTCCTATCAAATTACATTATATCACATGACTGCGTCCTTCAGTCCTTTTGTTCAGAGTCAATGTTCCTGATGTTATGTTCCCAAACCTCTTTGATCCCCGTCTGACTCACACTGCTGCGATGCTCGACACTGTCACAGCTCTGCTGTTGCCACCAAACCGAGGCCCTCAGAGTTTTATCATAGTATTTGACTTGGTTTTAATTAATTTCACTGCTGATGAATGCGATGTTATTCAGGCATTTAACAGACTGATACATGATATGGTTCTGAATACAGTAGAAACGGATGTTAAGTCCGACTGTTGGTATGGTTTCCATTGTCAACCCAGATTATATCATAAATGGATTTTGTAGCTACTAGCCAGGAACTTAAATAAATGTGAAGTAGAACCTTGACCTTTTTTAAAATTTTAATCCTCACTGAGAATAATGTTCTTGCTATTTGAACTGTTTTAATAGGCCAAACCATTAATCAAGGGAATAATAAATCACTTCATTAATGATGAACACAGTTGTAAGATGCAGCACAAAACACAACAAGGAGGAGACTGCTGCTGTCTATGCATTTACACGATAGTTGATTTTTGTTGTTGTTGTGCTCAGACGATCTATTCAAGTCAGGTTCCACTTCCACTTTAACACTATGAATATGACTAGTCTGTACCATTGTTGTGCAATTGTGGTTTCATTAGCAGTTCATCTGAATTGTTACTTTCATAATTCCAGAGGGCCAATATTTAGCTCTGTATAGCTGCTAGGTTTTGGTTCTATATGAAAATGATCTACGTCACTCAGTACCCGGGACTTGTTAGGTGAATATTATCTTACAGGATCAGCAGTCGCTCTCCCACCTGATGACTTGGCCTACTTGGCACCACAAGCTTATTTCCAAATAGAGGTGTGTCTGTTCATCCACACTGCAAAGGCTCCTGTGTACATTGAAGTACTTATGTGCGTCAAAGAGGTCGATCAGAAAGACAAACAAGGTTCACAAATAACTTAAACTAGTGTGGATTGTCAGAGTATACTTCCATTGTATGGATTGACTTTAAGATTATGATCATCTGGCTCTGATGAGACACCGGAGGAAGTGGTGTCATTCTGCCGGGAATTACTCTGCATGAGTAAGTGTGTTTTTATTACCACAACATTTTCACAAGAATAATACTCCACCAATCAAGTTCTACCTGGACATAATTATGGCATGAGTGTGTAGGCACTTTGTTTCCTGAACAGGGCTTCAAGATGATAAAACATCATACAATTTTGTCATATATGAAGTTTTTACTCGGTTACCTGCAGTTATTTCAGCTCCCTGTTTGAAATTAACATAGCAAGTCATGGCAATGAGGATTAATTATGGAATCTAATCCATAGCAAGAGTTCATAGCAAATTTTACCAATACCTGCAACTTGAAACTTTTTGATTTGACTACTTATATTTATTTCCCTCCAAAGACATCTAAGTGCAGATCCTTTTATAGTCTGCTGGTTTTAGTGATTAACCTTCCTGTGCTGCCTGACTATTAACAAAATTCATCACTAACTGATTATGTGTTAAAAGTTGTTCTTGTTTTTCTTGTCTTGCAGAAACCCTCACTGAAAGCAAAACACTGAGGTGTCGGTATTTTAAATAAAGAAATTACTTCCTGGAATTAATTGGAAGAAGTTTAAATGTTGTTAAACATTTGATTTAACACACGTTGTTCTAACAACTCCACATCTCCTCAAGTTTGCCAAGTTATTGTCCTGCTGGGAACTATTAACAAGTTCCACATCTTTCTTAAGTTGTATAAAAGGGATTAAAAATAAATAAATACTCGCAACTCCAAATCTTTTCTGATGCAGATGTTTGGTTCGGTTAGAACTGATTTCCTTCTCTGAGAAGTTCGATAAGTTGAGACCCAGATCCTGTTACCAGGAGGAAGCAAGGTCCTTAATGTTTCTGCTGGGAGGCAGTTTATGGTGTATATCTTTATTCCTCTATACAGCAAGTCAGCACACAGCATATAAGCACTAAGAGAAATTAGCCTGCTGCTACTCCAACTCCATCTTATAGGCCTTATGTCACTCCATGAGAAGAAGAGTAGCGAATAAAGAAATGTGTTTTCAGGACCAAGGTTTAAACTCATTTTCTGTGCTGCTTAGAATTTTAAGCATTTTGAGTAAAGATACATTGGCACAGTAATCATAACCTCGTTTATATAAAGATGCACTGACAACTTAATTTCTAATAATCGTTGGCTGGCATGATTCAAATTTACAGGGGTCTGTAGGACATCTGGCACTGGCGGTTCATTCCTTAATCTGTGTTTTGAATTTAACAGTGTGGATCAGAACAAATTAAATTTCAGAAGTCAGAGGGTTTCTTGTTCCAAACTAAATCTTGTCAGGCCCCAAGCTGAGTTTGTGGGTTTACATAGGAGGAGGAGTTCAGGGAAAGCACAGAGCCACAGATTCTCTGTGTGTGCAAGAATTCAGGAGAGGATGTAGAGGGGAAAAGAGGACGTTGTTTCTGTTTCAGTCACTAATAAGGACTTCGGTTGCCTGTCTTCGTAAGGCAGTTATAACCTCAGTGACGTGGTAACAAATAGGGCCTGGTGCGGGACTGTGTGTGTGTGATAGACCTATTCACCAGTTCAGCCACGGTGTCCTGGCTACACTGAGGATGCACCAGTGAAGAGGATTATGGAGGATCAGCAGGCTTTAGAACAAACTGCTGCCTGACATTATTCTATGCTTTAATGTGGAGGAAAATTAGGACGCACATGCAAACTTCAACATATAAATACAGTCAGTCCTCTAAGGCTGGATTTTTAGGCTCTGCTTCCCCCTCCTCCTTCTCGTCCAACCAGTGACGACATGTTTTTCTCTGCCTGGCAGATGCGCTGTCCTACTTTTACTGGCAAGCCCTGGTACATCCCCTGCCCCACAATCCACCTCTGCCCACGTGGGTCCTGTCTTCTCTCTCTCTATCTCTCTCTCCCTATCTCTCTCTCCATACTCACTGCTCTTTCTCTATACGTTCCTCTTCGAGATTGTTTTTCTTCCTGGGTGTAAAGCAGGGTGTGTTAGTTATATATAGGTTGTCTGCCTGCATGACGGATTTCTTCTCAGAGATGTAGCTCTGTGAGGAAAAACGTGCGTTCGTACGTTCGCTCACTCTCTATAATCATATGATTAGGCTGTGGACGATTGGGCCAAAAATGTATATCAAGATATATCAGTCAATAATTAACATGAAAAATAACATTATTATTTTTTTATAAAGTTTAATGACTATCTCTCTGCTCATAAAGAAGAGTTTAAACCACAACTTTCACTAAGGAGAAAAAAATTAAACTTTTAAACTAAACAGTTTTATTGCCCAAACCTAGTCACTACATAATTACATGTCTCCATAGCCTTCTTGCATCATTTACCCAGCTCCAGTCCCAGCACCACATGCCATATATCAAGAATACTCTGAACGTCTCTGAAAAATATCACAAGACTTTGCTTCAGGGAAGATCAGACAGATGCACAATTCACTTTCCTGTTAAATTCACAATCGCCTTAACATCTAGTCTAGTGCCTTTTTGCATGTTGTTAAGCACTTTGTTTGCACAGTTGGTTGTGACACATCTCTTATTTATCCATCTCCTCTTTGTTTTGGTGTCACAGTTGACACAGTGACGCAGTTCAAGTTTCCTTATTTAAGACAATTATCGAAGTAAAGACTTAGTGTCCATCATGTGCTGTTGGTTAGTTAAAGTCAGCGTGTGTGTGTGTGTGTGACAGAGAGAGTCTATGTAATGAAGAGCAACAAGCAGCTCTGAGATTTAGGCCAGGGGTTGGACAGGCAGCCACTAATCTGTCCTGGCTCAGCTTGTTTATAGTATGTGTGTTGCACTGTCATGCCATGACCAAGATGGGTGTATTATTGTAAGTCGCTATGGATAAAAGCATCAGCTAAATGATAAGTAATAATGTGTATGAGAGAGCAGATGGACAAAGGCAAGCAAAAATTCAAACTGATGTATGGAAATCAAACTCTGAGACCAGGTAAACATCCTGCCTGAGAAGAGATCAGAGCTCAGTTTCCATGCCATGTAGCTTGTGAGCATTTCTGACCCGGCCTGTTGTCTCTGCAGGTTTTTGTTGACCCAGTCGGATGGTACGGTCCAGTACAGTTGATTTGATCCAGTTATGGCCTGAGTGAATGGTCCTAAAGCCAACAGGAAATATCAGGGGATTTGGCTGCTCGGAACCAGCACAGACAGAGTATCAGGAGATGTAGTCAGTATGTCTGGGTGCATCTGTCTAAAGCTGATAATGTCTACTCCAGCCCATTACCTCTTCAAAGGAGGTTATGTTTTCACCCGTGTCTGTATGTTGGTGTGTTACATCGGCCAAGGAGGTTTGTCTGTAAGTTAGCAGCATTACACAGAAATATACTGAGCAGATTACAACATAACTCGGTGAGGGATGCAGTATGGGTCAGGGAAGAAGCCGTCAAATTTTGAGGTGAATGCAGGCAAAGGATTTTCTTTTTTACTTTCTTTAATTTAGGGCGTATTTGGTTGTTGAAATGTTCACCAATTTCTCAGGGAATAGTTTGTGTATCTTAATGAAATATGTGGGCACTGATATTTATAAGTGTATGCAATTTGGTTGGGAATTGATTGACTTTAAGGGGACTGATGGGCCTTGGTGGAGGTATTTGGCATTTTGTGTGAATGCATCTTAAGGGGTGGTTAATCCAGGATTTTCTTTTCACTTTCTATAACTATGTTTCACAGATTAACATTATTTTGACATTAAGGTTATCAGTCCACTCCCTTTTTCTTTTATATTTCTACTATAAGAAGCAGACTATCTTGTGCATGATTGTGGTGGAGGTATACTTTGCTGAGGGCCATTCTAGTTATTTAACTGTGTTTTAGACGTCAGAGGGGAACCTATAGGAAAGAGAGACGGGTGCCTCTGAAGTCGGACAGGAAACAGTGATAAGGAGACAATGAGGAAGAATGCACCTGCCGGCTGCTGACTCATTAATCTCTTCACAAGCTCTTCCTTCCTTAGCTTAGCTTTGACCCACTAACGTACAGTACATGGCACACTTAAACATCCATTCCTTTTGTGCTCTGTGCATTTCTCTCCATATGTGGGTCATATGTTCTCCCCTCTTATTGTTTCATAACCATTCAAATTCAAAAGTAGGTCACATCGCAGATCCTGAAAAGCAGCTCCTTCACCCCCCCCCCCCTCATCCGAGGAGGAATGTCAACACTCGGTTCTTTCAGTTCATTCATTTAGATGAAGCAGTGCAGCGGAGGGGGTGATCATTCAATTAACAATTAACAAGTGGCTCATTATGTAAAAAATCATTTGTGGTCTTGATTTGCTCCACACAATTTAATCTCTGCATTTGAATATTATTTCAATAGCGATCTGTGACTTGGCTGTTTTACCAAGATTTTGCATGAGCCATCACGGAAGTTTATACAGGGTTGGTAACTCTGTGACGTGTTCACTTAAAGGTGTACTGTGTTTTGTTATGCATTAGTCACCTGTATGTGTTTACACAAGCGTTCTCTTATCAGAGTGATTAAAAGGTTACATTGGGGATTCTCCAAATCCGTGTGTACGTTCAGACTTTGATCTTTGAGCTATGATTTGTTCCTGGGGTGGGGTGAGTTGATGTGCCGGGGGCTGCAATCGCAGGCTTATTATCCATCTTGAGCTAATAAAACTAGCCTAACTTTTTACTACAGGCATGATCTCTCAACCATGGTTGGTTCAAAACTGTCACGGGACAAACAACAAAATAGGTATAATGTCAAATATTTACAAAATGTACAGCTTGACCTCTTAAAAAAATATAAATAACTATATTATGCTGTTGATGTGTTTAAGCCTTAATTATGAAATGAAAAACAAGTTTTCTTACCTAAGTAAATAATGAGAACTCATCAGGCTGCACCTGCAGTGGTGGTAGTGGTTTGGGGTATCGCTGTTTTACGTCCTATAATGCCAGATTTTTATCACGGTTTCGGTCTTGGTTTCTGAACCGCAAATTATATGTAAAGTTTGAGGATTTAAACAGATTATTCGATTAAACATTCCTCTATGTAAGTTATGAGTTTTTGATCTTCATGTAAATACAATTTTTAAAGGTTAGGTTTTAGACATTTTGCATTTATTTGACAGTCAGCTTAGAGGGAGACTAACACGGGGAGTGAGTGCAACAAAGTTCCCAAAGCTTAATCAAAGCATGGACGGTGCTTCTTTTGTGGTATGTTCTTTTACTATTTGGGTCTTTAAGAATGTATTGAATTTGTTGTGTAGTTAAATGGCAGTAAAAGGAAAACATGTCCTTATGTGAAAGTCGACTGTGAAACTAGAGGGTGGAAAATCTTCTGAAAAAGTTTCTCAGAAAATGTTAGAACTTTGGAGACCTTGATTTAAAATAAGCGCTTTGCAACTTAGCAAAGCATTCAGACCATGTGAGACCTTCGAAAAATCTGTTGAGCAATTTTATGGCTTTGTGGTATTCTGTGCAAAGATGCCAGAAAGTGAGTCTCAACATGCAAATATTTAACCGAAATTCAAGGTCCATACAAATACTGCTCTCTTTACAACCGCAAAGTTCCTTTGACCAAAGAAGGATAAATTCTAGCATATAGGATCTTCTGTGGGAAAATCCTGAAACTTAAAATGTTTTGCTAATTATTACAAGTTACTTATTTGGGATACAATAAAATGTTTTTCTGTATAATTATTGTATTCTGACGGGCACATCTCCATCACATCATCCTTTCATAACTCTCCTTTTTGAGCATTGACTTTGTTTTCTTGTTTTTCGTTTATTGTATCTTCTCATGCTGGTGGATATACAGTGTACTAGGTTATGCATAGATGTTAGGTAACTCAATGCTTTCAAATACTAGACAGAGATTAAGTGCTGTAACATATATTATGTTGTGAGAAATCTGAGAGGTGTTGTGTCAAGGAATTAGTATTTTTGTTTGACCTCAACCAAGGTTATGTTGTCATCTTCACTGATTTCTTTTAACGACATAGGGCATCAACTTTGGTGGAGGAATGCGCTCTCCAAGTACCCTTTTTTTAAATGATTTCTACTTTGAGTTATTCCACATTATTGTAAACGGATTCTAATAATATATGATAATAACCTTTTGCGTGTGTTATCTCTTGTTTGTCTGTTGAGGTGAGTGCAACTGGCTTGACTGAACAAACTTCATTTAATGACACTTTCTCTTGTTTACTCAGGTCCTCATGGCCCACGGTACAAATGATTAATTAAATATATTATAAAACATTTTCACTTTGCGGTTTTTTATTTGTTTCAATTTGAGGTAAAAGAAAAAGCTAAGTGAAGGCATTGGTGAGGGTGTTTGCCCTGCAGGGATGTCACGTTGTCCTTGTATATCTGTGGCAATTTTACAGCAGACTCTTGCATAACTTTGTAGCATCGTCAGAAAAACATGTACATCAGTGTACATGTTTGAGGGGTTGAGGGTAGGAGAGGTTACCTGAGACATTTGAAATGAATGCAGCGCAACATAGTTTCAAGCTATGGATCTAAGTTTAGCCAGGAACCTATATATGCTCATGGTTCATATTTACAGCTTAGTATCTGTACACTCCCGGACACTTAGGTTTCCCTCCCTGGCTTAAGGTGAAATGTTAGGACGTATAGGACATTTCATTTTCAGCAGGGGAACCAAAACAACAACAACAGTACATGTCATGCCTTGGTGAAAGACATAAAATAATGAATTTGGCACCTATGTTCAATATTCAGACAATAAATCATTGACATTAACTTGTAAAATGCAGATAAACCACGCTTTTGCAATATTTTTATTGTATCATTCGGGCACTTGACCACAGGTGCTGTGTTTTGTGTTTCTGTCGGCCATTGGCAAGAGATGATGGTGTCTGTCCTCCATCAGTCCTGCCTCTGTCATTGCTACTGTAACACAGCCAACAGACATGTTGTATTAAGTAAATTTCTGATGAATTTGGTAAATGGCATATTGAAGTAGTTCCAATATCCATAAATCCAATGGAACAGACTGTTCAACAGTTCCTGTTACTCAACAGGATGTTATTGTCATCTTTCCATCACCTCAGATGTGAATAAACAGTGTCCTGATGGGGAGGCGTTCTGAGTGACAGGACACTGGCTTTCACAGATGGTTGCAGGGCTGACAGGGTGCTAACACGACTGTCCATGTGTCCCGCTCTCCCCTGTCATTGATATTGGAGTGCTCGGGGGGGAAGCTCCAGTTACAGAATCACATGGTGTTTCTTTCCGAGCTCTGTCTTTGTGTCTTTTGACATTACAGTCAGTGATGCAAGGCATTGTCAAGCGCTCCGTGCAGCTTTGCATTTTTTATTTCCATAATGTGTACAGGCCCTCAGGTTGAACAACACATGTGTTAGTGCCCGGGGTTCTCTTTACCAGAAGCTGCACAAAGCGGTTGCCTGGGTCTTTGAGCTACACTGATTTAGTAATTGAATCTGTGTGAATGTCCAGTTTTGGCCTTTCCAAACCGAGGGTCAGTTTGTGAAGAGGACTAAGTTTAACTCAACCTTTGAATCATGAGAAGATTGTGCAGGAAACTGTCTATTGAGAGGAAAGATTAAAATCTCGTTTCGCCCTAAGGCTTTGTTTTGCTAATGGCTTAAAAGCAGACTCATAGCTCAGAGAAGCCCTCATGTATTGGGGGTTGAGTCAGCATCATAGTAAAGGGAACATGTTTAGACAAATGTTTTCAGTTGAGCTTTGCTCTGTACTTGAGTAATTCTTCACTCCATTTCCACCCCTGCTGATAAAGAAACCAACTGAGAACATGCTGTTTCTCTCCTGTACACCTATCTTTGTCTGTCCTGATTTCTTATCATTCTCTTACCTTGTCTGTGTTATTTCACTTGATGGTTTTTATCCATTCATCTCTATTTTAACATTTCCTGTAATCCATTATTCAGTCTCTAGTATTGCAGAGCTCTGACATTTATATATTAGGTTTTTATTTTTATTTTCAAGGATGGTACGGTCATTATTAACGTGAATACAGAAGCAGCAGTCCTCATGTTAATGCTCCAGGCCCAGTTTGCCTTGAGCTCACTGCAGGTAAAAAGCAGCTATATTTTGGTGCAATTCTGTGGCATACCTAATAGAAAGCAGTGGGGAACAGGGAAACAGGCACTGAGTATGCAAAATACAGAGAGACTGAAATCAAACTATCACCTAAAATTAGGCTTAAGTGAAGCTTAAGAGTCAGCGCATTACCATAATAGAACAAAGGAGAGAAACATGGATGAATGGATAGAACAGACTGATTCAGTGAATGAAGTTTGTCTTGAGTGACTTAGAAGAATACAAAAAAAAGTATACATTTTCTTTAACTGCTTATGTAACCATTATTATATTATCCTTCACTCTCCTTTACTTGAGGGCTTTTATTGGCTACGCCCAACAAGTGCTTGTCCGTGCATCATTATCTTCATCTGTTTTATAACCTCAACATGATGTTGAAATGGGGACAAAGTGACTGACACGTTTTCCTCTTTCTGTGTTTCAGGTACCCCAGTCAACATGTGTTTTGCTCAGAGCAGAGCTTGTCTGGCCCAGGTCAGTCGGCCAGGGACAAAAACCCTGATGGCCACAAGCAGGAGCAGGACTCCAGGCAACACAAGGTTTGTGCAAAACAGCTTAAATACACATTGTTTCAAAAAAAATTGTCTCAAATAAAAATCTGATTTCTCAATTTCCAACCATTTTAACCACTGCAGCTCAAAACAATCTTCTTATTAAGAACAATGGAACTACTTTAGGGTGGTTAGAATTGCTGGTTCATCTTTTTGGCCAGCTGTTCAATGTTGTGCAGTATTATTAGACCCACTGCTCACCATGAAATGTATAAGTTAGCAGAGTACCCGTAGAGCGGAGGGATTCGGGTCATGCACTTAAATGACCCACTAACCCCTGGTGACATGTAGGAGCCCTGGAAGGAGGAGGGGCAGTTATAGAGACTTGGTGTGAATGATCCATGATTCTGGAGGCCACTATGTGTGAGATGGGGGGGGGGTGAGGGTATTGCATAATTCCACCAAGACAAGTGAACATTTTTCGATTGCCACACCTTATCTCTTTTACTTTTCAACTGACAACTTTTGTGTAATATTAACTTATGGAAGGAACTGGGTCAGGAACACTCACTTTTAACAATCTGCCACTGACTTGGGGTTTGGCTCTTCCATGCATTTCCACTGAACAAAGTCAGGTACGACTCCACAAAACCCGTCCAAAAGAAACCACTGGTGTCGGTGGGTATATGACAGGGCCCACTACAGAAAACATGAGGAAAAGTATGAACAAGATGCCTTCCAATCCAAGACTTTAAAAGTAAATTTATTTAAAATAAAGCAAAGAAGTTGCGTTCTGTCAGCCATGAAACTTTTTCAATTGAAATTACACCAACTTCCACAATGTAACATCCTTTGTCTGCTTTTGAGGTTTACTGGTGGTTGGCAAACATTAGATTAGTCCACATTTGTGGACTGAGTGTGGACTACATATGGTTGTCAAACCTGTCGAAATGAGGGTCTGCTAGAAAAGGGAGTTCAGTACATGAAGATAAGAGCCACATCCAGTGAGATGGTTTCTTAGAAAGCAGCCTAGTTACTGTACATGTTGTCAGGAACACTGGTCTAATAAATCATAGAAACTGAGGTGATACAGGTAGAGAACAACCCTGTGGGGTTAGAGTTCAGACACAGCTCTTCCAATTCTCAGACTTTATTACTGCAGCCTTAGTGGATGAATCATGCTGGTGACGTATGTCATGTTCACACTACATGACTTTCAAAGTTGTCAGATTACTGTACCGATTATACTGCATGTGTTTGCTTGTTGCTGGGAATCTTGATATTATCTTCCACAGGGAAAACTCTCCAACAAAACTGTCTGCTCTTCCAAAAGACATTTTGTCACAAAAACATCCACAAAATCAAGGAAGGAAAAAGGGAGAGAGAATGGCAGGGATTAAATTCCCCGAAGACACGGAATGTCTGCACACCAGTTATTGCTCCCACAAACTTATAATATCTTCACAGTAACTTTTTGGCAGCATCAACTGGTGTGCAGACATTTCTTGTCTTCTGGTCTAGGGGGTATATTGGATGTGCGTGCTTTCATATACTTTCTGAGGGATGCATTTCCCCAGGTTTCCCATTTCCCTGTGTCCTGTGCTCTCATTGGCTAATAGCTTGTCGGCGCACTCATTGCCCGTCACAACAACATTTTTCACAGTACTGCATTTTAACTGCCTGATTTTTGTTTTTTTTGTGTTATCTAGTCTGTTAGATATTTTTCAGGCTTCTGCAATGCACCAGTAAGTCTAATATCAACTTTGAACAGTTTACAAATAGTGATTGAGTGCTGGCACTTAGGAAATGCTAATTTGCCCCTGATCTGATGTTTATCGTGGCGATCTCCAGTCACCGTAGATGAGTGAAAGATCGGGGCTACAATAGTGAAGTCTGAACTCTCCCTAATCCATTTGAAGTCTGCCAGTGGATGTCATTCCTTCCATTTAGAGTGGAGCTGTAGTTTGCCAGTGGAAGGCTGACGTTGGCTCAGGAAGGTTCCTCTGCTTTGATGAATTCACCCTCAGAGTTGTGTGTGTTGCTGTGTGAGAATCAGCGAGTGGTTTTATGTGTGCATTAGGGTAAGAATGAATAATTATTTAGGGAAGTGTGTGTTGTTTTAGTTTGGCTGTGTGGGGACAGAAGAAGGGGAATCATTGTTTGTGGGCCACCAACAAACAGGCATGCCAGGGCAGTTGAGCAGGCCTGGCAGTCTGTCACTGGCCTTATAACACTGGCTTTGTCTGTCAACAAAAGGTTTTTTCAAAGCCTGAGATGCAATGACCTTTTACATCAGAAAATTTCAGACACAAAAACATACATTTGTTAATTTGAACACAATCCATTTAAAATCGATTGCTAACAGATTGAATTGTTGCGGTGTAATGGTTCAGACAAATGAAAGTTCCTATTGAAGACTGTGGAGGATTTGATGTATATTTATTTTAATTTCTCATTTTTCCCTAGGTGGCGGAAGAATGGACGACACACACATCATACGATATAGGACTAGAGACTGAGAGAGCAGCACTAGAGCAGCTCGCAACACAAAACAACAAACATCATGAACAGGTAACACAATATGTATGTCCATTATTATAAATAATAATGACAGAATTAAAATATATAAAGAACCGAGAAAGGTTGCGATGAAAGAGAAAAGTATTGATAGAGAATCCCGAACTATGGGTCGGGACCTACCGGGTGGTCGCAAGATGTTTCCCAGAAATCTAAAAACAATGAAAGAAATTAGAGTTAGCATATTTAATCCATTATTATTATTACTAATGATTAAAAATAGTCTTGTCCTCATCCTCTGTTTTCTTTGCATATATATATATATAAGATTTGCCTCAGCATCATTTGCAGCAGGACTATTTACAGCATCACAGGAAACGCTTAGACACGTGAAAGTTTGTGCTTTTATTTTTTGCAAATTAGCCCAAATAAATATAATTAGTGCTTCAACCCACTCCAGCGAAAATGGGGGACACAATGTTATTTTGGTCGTCAGAGGCTGAAAAGTTTGGGAACCTCTGAGGTGTCGATGATATGTGAATATTTTTCTGTTTTCTCTCTCCAGACTGTGAATCCTCAGGAAGCTGAGGTGGAGGAGGCAAAGCCAGACCCAGAGTCTGACACTGTCCCTGTTGCTGCTGAGCCAGACCCCCAGAGTGATTTGAACCTGAAAACTGACGCCCATGACCAGGAGACCTCCACTCCAGAACCTGTTCCAGCACAGGGCCATGTTTCCACAGATATCCCAGCCCAAGCAGAAATCCACAGTGGCACCCCTGCTGCTCACCCCAGTCTGGACTCGAACCCAGTCACACCCCCAGATGAAGCTGAAAACACACCTACCTCAGAGAGTGCCGGCCCCGCCCACACAGGGTAAGCTCACATTCACTTCCTCACTGCAGGGACCTGGTCTCTGGCATTAGAAGTTGGCTATAACCACAGAACAGTCACACTGCTGAAGTGGAATTGGAAACCATAGAAAAAAATCTGTTCCTCTTACAGTGGTTAAAGCCAATTTCAAACGAATTCATTTGTTAAATACATCATTGTTCTCATTCATCTTTTTGTTTCGTAACATTTATTACTTTCATTTTTTGTTTTATTTCAATTATAATGTTTTGAGTGATTACAAACTGAAAGAAAAACTGGAGAGTTGGTTATTCACATCTCATGGAACTAGTGGCCAGCGCTGTGAACTTACATGGAACCGCTCATACATTTTTTCCAATGGACTTTGCAATTCAAGTTTGTGGGATTGTAAAAAAACAACTGTATGGACATGGAACTGTGACCAAGATGACTTCAGAGGAGCCCCGTCAGACCTGTGATGGAGTGGCCACCCGTTCAGGTTGTTTCGCCTCTCGCTGAATCGCTGCTGGGATGAGCTCCAGCTGCTCTGCTACCCTAAAAGGATAAGCAGCATAGATAATGGCTGGATGGATACTTAAGACGCGAAAATGTCCCATTCCATGGTGACATCTGTATTCCTTTCTCGAATTGACTGTCAACGTCAGGACATTTGAAGACGTACACGACACCTGCCCCGCCAGAGAGCGACTCTACATCCCTTTGTCCATCTTTCTCTTTCTTTTGCCCCCTCTGTCTCCTGCTGTTTTTTTTTTTTTTTTTTTTGATCGCACCTCCTTGTCCCCTTCTTTTCCTCTCTCCCACCCACCTTCCTCTCTCCTACTTCCCCCAGTGTAAGGAGGTGTGGTAAACGCCATGTCCTTTCTTTCCCTCAGTGCAGCGCGAGCTGCCAATGCAGGAGATGAACTCCCAGTAGACATCTTTGTCTTTGCTGAGCACTCTGATTCACAGTGTGGGGTCATCCCCCCCGAACTGGCAACCTGTGAAAACTCCCCTTTTGGCATCCCTCTCTTCAGGTGAGTATCTAAAGCCCAGAAGCCAATCAGAGCGCAGAGACAGGTAATCAAGGTACAAGTTGCACCTCTCTGCTGTGCGCAACCGTCGATCGCTGGCCTTGCTCTCCACTTACTTCTATTTTTTTTTTGTTTTTTCATTTCCTTTTTCCATCGTTTTGCCTGCTCACAACAAGGACTGTCAATGCTGTCAAATAAACTGTATATCTTTTTTTTGTAGGCACCATGCGTCCAACATTGCAATCCACTTATTTGTCTTCTTCTCTATCCTTATTCTTCCCTTCTCCACTATCTCTCTTCCCTCCAATTCGTTCTCTCTCCCCACCTCATTGCCCCATGTCTGTACTGTAGAGTGGACGAGGCTGTCATAGAACACCAGCGGTCAGACCAGGGATCCAGTTCTGGTCCAGAAGCAGAGGTCCAGTCTACACCGGGCCTTGTGGATCAGGAACAACAGCAGCAGAGGCTGGAGGATGGCCTGTTGGATTTGGACCAGGAGGGCAACACCTCCCAGCATCTGCAAGAAGAGCAGGTCAGCAGCTTGTTCCCAAGTGTATAAGAAGCGTTTTGAGCAGATTGCCATAGGCAGAGACATCACAGTGCTGAAGGTGTCATGATGAAAAATGTGACTGATAGAACTTAATCCATATAATCATTGGACAGAGGTGGAAGCTGTATTTTAATTGAACACAGCAGGGTCAACATACATGGCTCAGGTGACGTATTAGGGTGCTTTGACACCTACCCTGTCTGGTCCAGGCCTTCACACTTTTCAGTTTAGTCCGAACCCAAATAACAAGTGTGAAAGCGGCCTCGGACCATGGTCCAGACGAATGGACCAAAATTGAGTCCAACTAAATTACATGGTCTCGTTCCGGATCAAAGTGAACCATGGCTCTGTTAATTTGCTGTGTGAACATTTTTTGGGGGGGGATGCTTCGGAGTTTCGACCGACCAAAGAAGACGTTAATTGTTTGGTAGTAATACCATAGTGATAACACAGACATTAACGAAGTGAACAGAGCCATTCATTTTCTAAATACAAATGGAAAGACAATTTTTTCGTAAAAGTTAGCGAATGCAATAGTTAAATTGACCACATGCCAAAGTCAGACAACAGGCAGACATCGATCTACAAACCAATCAATGTCAACTATAGGTAGATGCAGCTTACATGGGTGATGATGAAAGGACGCACGTATGTCATACAAAAGTCTTTACTGCGCTCCCTAAATTGCAATGTAAAACCAAAACTAGCTGCATCAAATGTAAACAAGGTAAGGGACACAAACCTTGGTTCGGACAACGGTCCAGACTTTCAGGTGTCAAAACGGCTGTAGTCTGTAATTGCGTTCATTTGTCCACATCTTTTTGCCCAGTAAAATGTTGCATAAACTCATGGCCAGGTAAATATTCAGTGTGGGCACAGCTGCTCCAGCAAAGGGCAGCTTTGAATCTTTCATTTGGGAAATACTGAGTCAGCTTGTTTTTTTGTTTTTTTTTCAAGGATGAAGCATAATTAAAGATGATTGTTTCCATGGGGCTGTACCAGACCTTGGGGGGGGGGATTGTGTCCATTTCTCATTTCTGCATTATTTTGCTGTTGTGGCGCTAAGATCTGTTGACTAATCTGCATAGAGGCTGGCACTAACTGTTGATGTTTACATAAGAGATCGTCTGAGTCGGGTGATTTTTAAGGCTCAGACGCTTTTGTGAGGTCCAAAAGGGCGCTTATATAATGCATCAAAATATTATTCACAGCTCAATGCTTTAGTGGCCACAGGCTAGCTGACTACCACCAACTATTTCTCAGTGGTTCTAGCATGCAAGTCGTCGACAGCAATGTTAGCTATAGAACAAGTGACTAATAGCAAATTTTTTCCAAAACCTAGATTAATTTATGTAATCTGCAGAGAAGAACTCGTAGTTAAGTCGTCATGCCAATGAAAAAGATATTGGATTGCATTCTTTATGATATTTGAATTTAACTTAGTTAACCCTGCTGATTGTTACTGGGATTAGGATACTAATGGTTGGTTTGCAGTTCAGGTCATTCTGCACCTGTGTGACTGTTACACCTGTCTGTGGTTTCCAGGCAGGGGACATCAACGTTGCCAAAGAGGCTGATCCCTCCGTGCCCAGCAAAGAAGATATCCCCACCTTTGACGAGTGGAAGAAACAAGTCATGGAGGTCGAGAAGGAGAAAAGTAAGTGCAGTCATCATTAAAATGCCCATTTTGGTACGTATGAAAGGCACAGCATAAAAAAATGAATGTCGTGTCCAAATAATTACCTCCGCCAAGGAAGGTATGTTTTCATCTGCGTGTGCTTGTTTGTTTATTTAGCAAGATTACATACAAACTACTAGGGGTGGGGCATGACTCAAGGAAAAACCCATAAAATTTGTTTGCGGATCAAAATCAGGGGGTGGATGCTGTCATTATTTTTCACTTTCTTTAACATTGCGAGAAATGGTGCTGTGCATTTTTGATTATTCATAAGGGGACTGTTGGGCCTTGGTGGAGGTATAAACTACTGAGCACCCATCCAGTTCTATTTTTATTTTTAGGTCCACAAGATGCTTCAGAGTTTTTAGTCTCGCAAAGCTGTGTAACTCCAATATTATCCTTGATGATATTAATCTCACTTGGTGATGCAGACACAGATATCATCATTGCTTTTGTAGACAAAGTGTCCTTTTATAAGCTGCATCTCATCTTGTTGTTTTTTGAACATTGTCTACCTCTATCTGTCTCATTTGCTTCCTTCCTCATGTTCTATTCATGTCTCTCTCGCGCTCTCTCACATCTCTCTCTCACATCTCTCTCTCTCTCACATCTCTCTCACATCTCTTTTTCCCTGTGCACGCAATGTGCATTGGTCAGCAGAGCGTGTGTTTATGTGTGTTGCGTAACCTCTCAACTCATTGCTCGCAGGCAATGTTCTTTTTCCAGTCTCTCTAATGTAACCCTCCCCTCTACTCAGGTCAGTCTCTCCACACCTCGACCAGCGGCAGCCCCCATCCAGTGAAGAAGGTCCAGAAGAACTTTAAGAATAACTACGCATCTGTGGAGTGTGGAGCCAAGATACTGTCTGCCAACAACGAGGCCAAGGTTAAACACGCGTTACTTCCGTCGCTGACACACAGACACACACATTCTCACACAGCAAAGGATACAGAGGTCGTTCTGTCATGTTGTGTCAGCAGATGGATGAGACACATTTTACATTTAAGTTAAACATTTAGTTTATTTGGTGATGTAAACTATTAAATTTAGTTAATTTGGTGATGTTAACTTAAATAGCTGTTAAATAACTAAATATAGTAAGTGATTGTGGATGCTAATTCACTCACTCGTTCATTTTGCCTCGGTTTCCTATTCAGAGCACTTCAGCAATTCTCATGGAAAACATGGACCTTTACATGCTGAATCCTTGCAGCAACAAAATCTGGTGAGTACAATGAAACACACCCATAATAGACAGTTCATATAGAACATAGCTATATTTCAGTACACCTTTGAATGAACCTTGTGTTTTAACCTCTTTGCAGGTTTGTGATAGAGCTCTGTGAGCCTATTCAAGTCAAGCAGCTGGATATCGCTAACTTTGAACTCTTCTCATCAACACCAAAAGACTTTCTGGTGTCCATCAGTGACAGGTATACTCCCTTTTGTCTTTTTACATTTGCACACAATCCCTCATACACTGGCGTTACATTTCAGACTGAATCTGCATTTTCTCATAGGTACTGTGGTTGGTTTGCGACATATAAAAAGCCCCGATCACACTTTGTGACCCCATTCAGACCTGGTATCTGTCCTGAGTGGTCCAATCCCATGTGGTCAGCAATAAGTTCAAGTCTGAACTCACCGAAATGCGTCCTGAGATCAGACCCCATTTAGAGATGGTCTATCGACACATTGCTTTCACTGTGCGAACGCAAATCTGTCCTGGGCCACATATGAAGTACTGCCTACTCAGCAGACGTCCACTGACCTGCTACACTTTCATAATGAATCAAACACATTTTTATGCTTCTCAGTGACCATATGTTGATGTGTTTACGGCTACAATATCAAGACTGACCACCACATAATGATTGATACTTCTCTTAAATTGGTCAAATCTTTATTCACTGCACAGCTGCACGAAACTCATTCAGCCCCTCCTGATTCCTCTTTCTCTCTCTCTCTCTCTCTCACTCTCTCACTCACTCACACTCTCTCTCTCTCTCTCTCTCTCTCTCTCTCTCTCTCTCTCTCTCTCTCTCTCACTGACTTGCTCATGCTGACACACGCGTCACGCACAGAAACACGGTCACATTAGACACATCTGTAAATTCCGGCTGGTTAAAAAAACAACACAATTTTGTCTTTTTTGACTATAGAGTGGAGAAGTGAGATCTGATCACAATTGGTCACAGGAGACCCATTCGGGACATATTTTAATGCCAGGGGTTAACACATGAACTTAGAGCTGTCCACTTGTGATCAGATCTCTCAGGACGGATGTTAATACCAGTCCTGAACAGGGTCTTTGTGTGACAATATGCTAATTGGTCACAGTGTCATTCCCAGTGCCCCATTGTCGATGAATACACGTCACACTATACGAAGCTGGCAGTAAAGTAAAAGGCAACTGGATATTATCAGGGAGTATGGATAGAAGAAACTTTTTATTATTATATTGACCTTAATCATAGCTGCAAGTGAATTGACACTGCATTTTCTAACACAGATGTAGTCAGAATTATAACATCTATATAAAATGTAAAATTCACCAACATGAACCCTTGATGTACAATTTATTGCCACCAAGTTAAACATTTAATTTGATCAAGTTGTGATTTTGGTAAATCACCTCCTCAAACAGCAGTATCACTAGTTAGATGTCTTTTTTTCCCTTTATTAACAGCTCAAACTTTGGTATTTTCAGCGTCCTCTCGCACCACAACTCATAGATCGTTTATCATGGGAGCACAGACCTCTAGTCATACATTTGACATTTGCATCCAGCCTACGATAACATGCTAGATTTCCCTGTAAGTGCAGTGTGGCCCTCAGACACACACATCTTACTTTTTCATTTGCTCCGTTTGCAGATATCCTACCAACAAGTGGGTAAAGCTGGGTACTTTCCATGGCCGCGATGAGCGCATCGTCCAGAGCTTCCCACTGGATGAGCAGCTTTACGCTAAATATGTGAAGGTACGCCCTTTTTCTTCTCACTGCTACCACAGAAAATTGATGTCTGAAGGAGAGCGAATGATTAGCAATGAATTAGTTCTTCCTGCAGAGTTTAGTATATAAATATCCACAGAGATGCATTGATACACATGGCTTAAAGCTCAGGGGACCTTCTTATGACTTCATGGTAAATTAGCCCTGCTCTCATTGCTGCCGGTCACCCCCTCCCTCAACTGGATGAAGAATGTGCGAATGACTGTCAGGGTTTCTGCTCATGACTGAGTTGTACTTGTAAGAACTTGTAAGGGTGGATACACGTAAAAATATAACATGTTACAATTCTTCCTTAAAATGTCTTAACCTATGTTATATTTTTTGTGAACTTGTGTACTTGCATTATCCAAAATGTTTCCAACAATGTTCAAACCCAGAGATATTTGTGGTTTTATTCCAGGTAGCTGGACATTTTATTTTGATCGCCTTTTAATTTCTTCTGCTTTACCCGTCTCTGCTATGGCTTCCGGGGCAAATGGCTTATGGGAAAGAAGAAAGTGACCGCTAGCCAATTGGCTGTTTTTTCCTTCCACTGTTTGTATTGGTCACTCGTAATGCATCACAATTATTCATTTCCTATGTAATGTGAATAAACTTTATACATGACCTCATCCGTGAACAGGGTTTGCCGCAGAGTCGCATCGTGTTGGTTTTCTTGGACAGTGATGGTGAAGAAAACAACTCCCATGATCCCCCGCTGCTTCACACTCTTTTGAAACGAAAGGATTGCAATTGTTTGTCCTCTGCTCCCAAAGATTAATTCAAACATTAGATTTTCAAGCATTTGAATTATAACTCTAAACTCAATCATTTCAAAACCCAGTTCACCCAGTTTTCAGTTGCTACTCCTCTCTAATTAAGTTGCTCTACCACCTACTCTTGACTGCAGGATTTACAGTCATTACTGCCCACAGCTCTTCATCCACAATTTCTCCCAAATTAATAAATTTCATTTTATAATGCAGCATAAATATACAAGACGGACATCCATTCCTTTTTGTTTAGTGACATACAGTACAGCCTCCTTGTTGTTGAATGTTTTGTTAACTGTATTTATTCAGTCTTTTCTGGTGTGTGTGTTCCCTTCTGACTGAAACACTCTGTGTGTGTCAGTGAAAATAATGTGTATGTGTTGGGTTTCTTTTCATTTTTTGGTGTCAGTTACTGTTGAATAATCTGAATTTCAGTGTTTGGTGTGTTGTAATCAAACCGTCTGTGTTTTTGTGAGCTGTCCCTCTCCCCACACTCCTGCCTCCTAAATCGTCGCTGTGTCTTCACTTGTTCGGCAGTTCGTTTATGCTCAGATGATCATCCTTTTCATGTGGTGACTGTGGGTGTCATGTGTGGGTGCTTCCTCTGGGTCATGTGTTCTATCGTGAAAAAATGTTTTTTATTACATAAACTGGTTTTGTCTCGAATGATTCAGGATTATCTGCTTCAGCTATCTCTCCGAGTTAAGCAGCTTCTAACTGTTGTACTATGTCTTGCATCTGTCCTCAGTTGGTCTTCGTCTGTCCCTCTGTCTTGCTTGCTCCTTTTCTTAATCCACTGCTTTGTGTCTTGCCTGTGGACTTGTTACAGAACATTGATGTGGAACATGTCAGCAGTGTGTTTGTCTTAGGAAAGAGCCAAACTGTAATCAGATTCCTGACTTGCTTGTAGCTTGAATCAGTCTTTACTCATTTCTTTTTCTTGTTTTTTATTTCTCTCTCCTTCTGTCCTTCTCCTGTCTTCCTCTCGCATCAGATGTTCATCAAGTACATAAAGGTTAGCACTCTTTTCTCTGAGCTTTGGCACAGCATCTTTAATGCATGCGAAAGATATAAAGACATTTAAACGTGCACACAAAATATTTGGTGAAAGCTTGGTACTATTAGTATTAATCTTCACATATTTGGTAGATTATGGGTATATGGATTGGGTTGTGAATGTGTGGATGTTTTCACGTTAACCCTTTGTCCCTTTTCGCCGCAGGTTGAACTCCTCTCACACTTTGGATCAGAACACTTCTGTCCCCTCAGTCTCATCAGGTAAGATAGAAAGTAGCTCTTCCCAATCCAGTTTCTCTTAATAGGCCTGCCTGCTGATTTAAAAAAAATCTAAATTGGAATGAAATAAAACAAAGTGAAAGATTTCCTTGTAAGTTTTGAACAAGAGAGCGGCTCGGGACACCTGAGAGAAAACTAACTGAGCCCAACCCGACGGGCATTGGTTGTTTTTTTTTGTGTCTGAACCCGACCGGAGCCCGAGGCAGTAAATATAAGCTGCACTGAGTTTGTGTTTCCCTGTTCCGCAAATGAGCCCAGTCAACATGACTGACCTGAACATGAATATCATTTCAAAGTTTTTCTGCAAACCCAGCTCGACTTATCATGTCTGGACTAGGGGGTCTCACGGGTTTGGTATCCACACTATATTATACAACATATTAGGAATATGTTTCAGGTGAAGAAAGACACTGTTTTATCTTTCAGAAGGTAAAGTTTCTTTGCAGAAGAACTCACCCAGGAGAATTATCAAGGTTCTTTATACATGTCTCTGTTCTTTGCCGAATATACACCCGCGTGCGAGCAAACACACACACACACACACAAATACTCCTCTTCTTACTGTGTGGTAACAACCACCCATAACCTTATCTGTAGGTTGGTTTGTTTTTGTAACATAGTGTGGTTGTGTGTTTTGTGTAGGGTGTTTGGTACCAGCATGGTGGAGGAGTATGAGGAGATAGCAGATTCCCAGTACCCTTCAGAGAGACTGGAGTACTTGGATGAAGACTATGGTGAGTTGGTGACAAGTTGCTCAACTTCCTTTTCAACATTGGTTGCAAATCATCTCTTTACTTTACAACAAACAGAAGAAGAACAAGCACAAACGTATAGTTAAGCTGCATCACCTGACTGAACAACACATGTGCTGTAAATCCTTGGACCCTGAGAGGAGTTGTCCTGTAACTTAGTCACCAAACACCTTGGACGAGAGTTAACCATTAACATCAGCTGTCTTTTAATGCGGAGTAACCATTTCCAGTCCTTCTATTCTGGGCACATTGTTTGATAATTTTATGGCAAAATTCTATGAAAGAATAACTCGTATCACGTTGAGGCTGATGTAATTTTATTCTGTTTTATTTATTGTGTTTTATTTTTCTTTGTCTTCAGATTATCCTCCTGGTTACCAACCGTCAGAGGACAAGGGCTCAAAAAACCTGCTTGGCTCAGCGACCAGTATGTACATGTATATCTATCTACACTAATAAGGACTAAATGGTGTAAAATATATCATAACAATGCAGCTGAAATCATGAGAATATAAGATTTAATTGTGCTGAAACTGAGATCCATCTTGATAATTAAGATCACCTGCACAAACTTGTACTCTACTTGGAAATGTCCTCACATAGCCAAGATGTCCTCACTCTATAGGTCTGAATCTCAAACTAAAAGATAGAGAGGTACAATGCAGTTCAGAAATGCAATGTCAGAGAAAAGCAAAATGGAAAAACAAATGTCAAAGCTTGTGGCTCAGTTGAAATGTCTCTTGTTTCATTTTCCTTTAGACGCCATCCTAAACATGGTGAATAACATTGCTGCTAACGTGCTGGGCGGCAAGTCGGAGCTGGAGGGTGGAGCACAAATAGCAGGTAACATTACGTCCTTGTTTTCTGTCCTGCTTCACCTTTACATCCATATTATAAATGTCCCTATTGCTGTTTTTTTCACCTGAATCTTGTCTCATCTTTCTGACCTAAGAAGTCAAAAGTCTGACAAACATTTCGACTGTCTGTGCCTTTAAAGTTATCTTTGTGGGATGCTGCATTTAAAACATTTATCAGTATAGTATTCAAATTTAATTTCCTAATTCTGCTCAGTTGTTATGTTTGTGTCACTGACACAAACATAAGTTGTTTGTTGAAAGAGTTTTGCTTCTCAGTTTTATACTGATATTTTATATTTCTTTAAGCAGCCACCCCTCGTAACTGGGCAATATGAGGAACAACTGGTTTACCCTTAGGCTACAATTAATCCTTTCTAGGTCAGGACATCACACAAAGTAACTCTCAGTTCTTTAATCATGAGTCACACATCCAGTTTGACCCCATAACGTTCTCATTCCTGCAGAGCATTTGATTGGTTCAGTCGTGGTTTGTAGGTTTTGTATATTTCTATAAATCTACTTTATACTCATTTCACTTTTGAGCATGAAAACATGAATGGAAGCTATAGGACCAGTGTTTTGCAGGAGGAAGGGTTCACCAGTTGAACAGAATGAGATAAAAGTAGAAAAAAACAATTCCGCAAACTAGAATTCCTCTCGCATATCTCAGCCAAGGCCCAACAGTCCCCTTAAATTCTGCACCAAAGCCGTCATGATTGTTTGGACATAGTTCTAAAACTAGATCTAAACTAGAAGATTCCCAACTGAAACCACATTATCTTAGCTACACATCGGTGGGAGATACAAGTTTGTTTCCCTATTTGTTACCATACAGCAGTTTAAAGAAGCCTACCCCCTTATTAATCCTCATTTAAATGTGTTCTGGATTTTTTTTTGCATTTTTATCCACACTCGTTGATATCAGTCCCCTACATGTACCTCATATTTTTTCATTGAGATCTATGAATTATTCTCTGAGAAAATCTGTGAAAATGTCATTAAATGCATTGTTAAAGAAAGTGATGGAAAATCCTGGATCCCCACCTTTGTTCAGATCCACACTATTTGATGGATTCTTTCTTGGTTTATGTTTGTCCAAATTTCATGGAAATCTGTAGTTTTGGTGTAATCATGCTGACAAAAACCAACAGTAGGTGAGGGGTGAGAACGTTGTGATGACCCAGAGTTGCGTCCAATCAGTGTGTCCATATCTCTCAAAAACTGAAAAGGCAAAATTATGGCCGACAACTGTTCCACACAGTGTTTATGAATAGAATAGATTAATTCCAATGATTAAGTCTTTTCTTGAGAAAATGTACAGAACACGAGTTGTTCTTTCACAGATCTTATTGTTAATTCCTCAGTAATCATTCCACACTCACGGAAGAACTCAACTTTTCTTTTCTTCCTGTGCGCTGGTTGTTCTCACTTTACAACTGCTTTTTGTCCTCCTCCCCTTGTCTCTAACCACTGGCCCTCCCACATATTGTATAGATTAACTGCTTCTAAAACTGGGTCACTGTACCGTCCTTCTGTAAGGTATGAGCATATGTATGGCCTGAATGTTCATGTGTATAAGTGCTGAGAGAGCCAGATGTTTATTTGGCTCTTGGCAGGAGGTCTGCAGCAGCGTTTCAGCAGAACTTTGGCTTGCTGTGTTTTACTTCTTGGAAAAGAGCTCGGATGAATTGGGCCTGTGACGCCGAGGTTGCTCCTCAGCCTGTTCACCACACGAGTTAAAAAAAAAACACAACTCTCTCACTCAGCTTTTCCCCAGTGGCAACCGGATTTAACCTTCTTCTTATATTTTGTTTATACGCGCTGTGCTTCTCTTCAAAATAAGTGTAAGAATCTTTGTAAAAGCTGAGAACACTCAAAAACGCGGATTGAAAGATGAAAATTGAAACCCTGAACTGTCATATATGAAGTTTACATCCTGTACAGTTGTTTTCAAAGGAGAAACTCTGTAGTGTCTAACTTCCTGCTGCCTTTCTGCAGTAAAAGTTCTCTTCCCCTTTACACCCACAAGAGTAAAGGAGAGGGTGTACGAGAGAGCACGATTATAACTGGACTAGACTGGTTCCCTGTATTTCTGACTTACCCAAACATGAGCCTGCCAGCCACACAGTCTCAGGAATGAGGTCTCTGTTCTTAACTACAGCCACATAGGACCTGGGGAGAAGTTTGCCAATGCCGAGATCTGTGGGTCTGAGGCAGCTGTAAAGTTTGATCAGTCTTCCCAGTTTGTTAATTGTTGTTGTATGTTTTTTTGTCAAAGTACCAGGTAACACAACAACAGAGGAGAATGAAAAGAAGGGAACTACTGAAGTTAAAAGTACACCAGCTGAAACACTTCCCGACCCTGCAGAGTAAGGACAAACAGACAAACGAAGCACCATGAATGTGAATTTATTTATTGATCATACAAGGTGGAGCAGTTACATCACTTTTCCTCTATTTTATTCCCAAAAAAACAATAAAGTTCTTTGTTGTTTCCCAATCTTTCTTTCAGACTGGAGCCTGCAGAACCTGAAGACCCTGTAACCCAGGAGGACTCGAACATCTCCAAGGACTCCTCCACACCCTCTCCCTCCTCGTCCGACTCCCCTGAGGACAGACAGATTGTCACTCTGGTAGAGGAGGAGGACGACGAAGAGCCCAGACAGTCAACTGTCACCCTTATGGAAGAGGAGGGCGAGGAGGAAGAGGAGAAGAGGGAGGAGGAGACGACGACGAGGAAGGAGGCAGACAGGAACCAGTGGGAGAGCCAGAAGTACTGTCCTTTCGCTTCGCTCTCCTCTCTGTCTCTGTCTTGTATGGCCACTCTGCCGGAGCTGCTTCACCGCTGGTGCTCGGCCAGGCTGGCGAAGGGGAGGCTCCGCAGCCTTCGGCGGAGGCAGCTGAGCGCTCAAACACAGACTCGCGCTGCTGCAAACACCCCTATCCTCACACACACGCCGCCAGTAATCCCTGTCCCTGTCCCTACACCTCCACAAGACGCCCTTCCCCTCACAGAAAAAGCTCCAGAGACTGAGCTGCCTAAGGGCCAAAATGAGGACAAATCTCTGGGTGAGGTGCACACCACCTACACACATCACATGCCTGATGCACTTACTCCAGAGATCAGCATCCACCTGGAGCCGAGTAGAACCTCCACCATCCCCTCTCACAGTTTCTCAGACATCCACAGTTCTCTGACGCGGCCGACCCCCACGCATGAGGAGAAGCTGCTACCTCCCATCAAAGACGCAGCCCTGAACCCTGTCCCTACACCACCCCTCCATGTTGCCTCTATCCCAGAGACGCAGCAGGCCAGCAGTGCCAGCCCCTCCCTCACTGTCAGCTCTCCCTCACAGCCTGTGTCCCCTGAGACGGCCTCTCCTGGTGTTGTGGTTCCTCCTGTCAAGGAGCAGCCCGTTCAGCCTCTCCCCACTGCATCAAGGCCTGAAGACCTGATCCCCCCTCCCACTGAACTGCCAACATCGGCTCTACTCACTGATACTCACACAGATGCTGTAAATTCAGGCACAGACAGCGGGGACTCCCAGAGACGCAATGTCCAGGCATCTCAGACTCACGGGGAGCAGGGGGAGTACATCACTCAGACCGGAGAACCCTATCGGGTGGACGACACAGTGGACGAGGACCTGTTGAGCGCTAATGGGAACAGCAATGTCCACCGTGCCGCCACAGACTTCTATGCAGAGTTGCAGAATGGGGGAGACTACAATGGCGGGGGGGGGAACGGAAATGGCATGTTGTTGAACGGGGGAGCGGTGCATGGCTCCAGCCAGAAGGAGAGCGTGTTCATGAGGCTGAACAACAGGATCAAAGCTCTGGAGATGAACATGAGTCTGTCTAGCAGATACCTGGAGGAGCTGAGCCAGAGGTAAAACCACTGGACACAATGAGAATGATTTAGTAATAACAACTGCAGGTTGCTTTTTTTTTAAACAAAGCTGCAACTTGTAAAAAATTACACTAGAACTGTAGTCAACCAAAGAAAAACTTGGTTGACTGAAATTGATCTCAGGTGGAAAAAATATATAATTTAGTTTTACTAAGTTAAAACTTTTTTTATGTGTCTGTCAGTTTGGAGCAGACTCAGAGTAAGTGTTCAATAATTGTTAAATAAGTGAACAACATAAGTGAGACTGAGCCATCACGGACCAGGACATAATGACCAAGCAATCAACTACAGCCCTAGTTTACCTTGTGTAAATTGCTGACACGTTGTGGTTTTTTGATTTGTCTCGTTCAGGTACCGTAAACAGATGGAAGAGATGCAGAGAGCGTTCAATAAAACCATCATCAAACTGCAGAACACCTCCCGCATCGCCGAAGAGCAGGTCAGTTTGTATTCACTCAGTCAGACCAAGAACAGTTGACCTATGCACAGTGAATACCTGCGAGTATTTGGTAAGATTGTCTGACAGCTCAGTATCTGTTGTCTCCTCTGTGTGTTTCCAGGACCAGAAGCAGACAGATTCCATCCAGCTCCTGCAGAACCAGCTGGAGAATGTCACTAAACTGATGTTAAATCTCACTGCTGCCGTCAGCCTGTTGCAGAGAGAGGTAACTTCCACATAAGCCATTTTCAGACATGACACTGCAGATAAAGTCCGGAGAATGGGGTTCGGACTTTATCCGCAGTTTTCTTTTCATTAGCAGTCGTAGATGTTGGTGATATTACTGAGAGAGAGAGAGGGAGATAAATCACTAGGCTGTGTACATATAGAAAGTACATGATGACATTCACATGCAACAACATTGTGGTTCGTTTTACTTCAAGGAAAGAAATGAAACACGAGTTCCAGTATATTGCAAATATTTGATTTATTCCCAGAATAAGCTTTTTTTCCGCTGCAGCATGAAGATCAAATTTCGCCAACAGATTCTACATATTCACATGCAGAATCTGTTTATAGAGATTATGCAGGTATAGAATCGGCCATTTTTACTGACTTGAATGACTTAGTGTTTCCCAGGATACAATTTTAGCCCATTTGGGGGTGGGAACTTTGCAATAAGATCATATTAGCACATAGAATGTACAACTTGCTATTGACTAATGTGGCACTCGAGTCGTCCCTTCTCTTAAAAAAAGAGATGGTTTTAATACAGTATGCAGGCTATTGCTCACAAAATGCTAACATTTCAGATGTATGTGATTTCCCCAGCTTTTGATTTAGCCTGTTGACGTTTTCCTCCGCAGGTGTCTGATCGTCAGAGCTACTTGGTGGTCTCTCTGGTTCTGTGTCTGTCTCTGGGCCTCCTGCTGTGTCTGCAGTGCTGCCGCAGCTCCTCTCCCAGCCCCAGCGCCACTGCTGCTGTGCTGCCCAAGAGCAACCACTACCCCAGCCCTAAAAGGTTTGCCGCTCACACACACTCCTTCTGGTGTAGACGGGACATTTTATCTCTGTGTGTTTGGCTTTTGATTCATGAATTCATTTTTAAGGGATTCCACCACTCTCAGATCTGTCACTGAGCTCCCACACACAGTAAAACTTATTGGATCACTTCCAGACTTCTCACCTAAAGCTGTCATTCCTGATGATATTGATATTTCCTTGTCAGATGCTTTTCCTCTTACGACGACATGAGTCTAAAGCGCAGGGTTACCTGTCCGCTGGTTCGTTCTAAGTCCTTTCATCTGTCCTCTACAGAAGGTAAGACACACACACACACACACACACACACACACACACACACACACACACACACACACACACACACACACACACACACACACACACACACACACACACACACACACACACACACACACACAGCAAAATATTTCTCCTTCAATTTGCCCTCGCAGCTTCTCTGTCTACTGTGATTCTCCCTCTGTATTTGCCATTAGAACATAAGCAGCACTGAGACTGGATATTACAGTCGTAGATCATGGCAAAGATTGCATTGTGTGGACCTGTTTCAGTGTGGATCTTACTATATAACTGTCCACATCCAAGCACTGCCCACTCTTTCTTCATTCTTGCTTTTTCTTTCCCACTGTCCCTCTGTCTCTATCCTTCCACTGTCTCCTCTCACTCATGTTGCCATGCTCAGTGGCTGATATCCCTGGTTGTTCCTGCTGCCTCGAGCAAGATAACTCCTCAGGGAGAGGCTGGTGTAGGCAATACAAGAATCAAGTCCTTGTCTCATGAAACTTAAAACTCCCTCTGCTGTTCATTATCCCTCAAGTGTGTAAGTGTGTGCGTGTGAGGTCCAGGTATTTCTGATGTTGTGGGGACCTAAATCAGTTTACACAGTCACATAACTTAATTCATTACATTAAGCTAGGTTTAGGTAAGGCAAGTAGTAACTGTAGTTAAGGTAAGAGTAATTCTCTGAAGTCATGGAGACATGTGTGCGTGTGTGCATGTGTGTGTGCATGTGTGTGTGTTTGCCCTTGAGGCTGTCATTGCCAGCTTGTCTCCACATGCAGGCTTAAGAGTGTGATAATAGAGCACGATGCTTCGCTGGCTCATTGTAGACGTTTGCAAGTAGTAATTAACAATAAGTTAAAACATGATGATTACTGTGATTTAGGCTTAATTCTATATTTTAAGCAAAATGATTTGTGCTATAATTTATTTATTGAAACTACTTGCAAGGTCACGTCACGCTTGTTACATGTATGTATTCCTGTTTGCCATTCCATCATTAACCTGGCCCCTCTCTCCCCTCCCCAGTAGGTCCAGATGACTTGTACATTGTAGAACCTCTAAGGTTTTCTCCAGAGAAAAAGGTACAGTGTCTGTTTCCGACTGCTGCTGTTGGCCGTGATGGCCACCTTACTTTTTAAGTGCTGTGTTGTTTTTCTAGTGTCAGTCCAGTGTGTACAATACGTTCAGCCCCCCTCCACATAGCTGATATGTCTGTTAACCACTTCTTTGCTGACACTGTGGACATCCAGAATTATGTATCCAGATTAATATCGCAGATCCGCTGTAAATACTTTGTAGATGAGAAGTTTTTTTTGAAATCCTAGAATCCACCATTCCCTTTCAAACGTTCCCACCATTCTCTGACCCGTTTGTGGGACCTCAGTGTCGAGCACATAAGTGATTAACATGACATTGTATTATTACATGAATCTTGTCTTGCTTTAAAAGATTAATGTTCTTCTTTTATCATTTTCTTCCTCTCTGTTATGTTTCCTTCTGTAGAAAAAGCGTTGCAAGACAAAGTCATTGGAAAAGGTTGAGACTCTGAAGGCATCTAATTCCTCTGCTTCCCTCACAAACGGGGGTCCTGTGAGTAACGGCTTCCACCCCTGCCTCCCTGGGCCAATCCCGGCCCTCCTCCCCCCTCCTCCCCCGCTTCCTCCTCTTCTTCCTCCTCCCCCACCACCAGTTCCTCCCCCTCCCTTCACGAAGGAGGTGTCGTCGTTGCCCACGTGCGCCTCCAAGGAGCTCCTCTCCGAGACCAGCAGCTGCTGCTCGTCCATCCACTCCGAGGAGTCCTACACGAGCTGCCTCCCCCCTCCCTCCCCCACCCCCACCTCCGACCGCTTGTGCAACGGCCACGGCCTAAGCATCCCCCTCCAGCAACCCCCTACCAAGTCCCGTCAGGAGAAACGCTCTGTGAAGCGGCGGAAGTCGCGACAGACAGAACTGCAGTTCCCGCACGTTATGACCGGGGACAGCGTCGCCTCTCTGCCCAGCCTGCAGCAGCTCATGAAGGGAAACAAGGAGATCAGCGTCGGGACCATCGGAGTGACAGCCGTCACCGGACATGTCTGAAATAATCACACTTCACTTCGACACAACTTTCTACACACACACACACACCAAGGCTATATGGTAGCGGACTTACAAGGAGAGAAGGTCTTACTGCATCCCAAAGAACCACTTTTCCCGCGTGCACCCGGGCGCACCGTGGAACTGACATGGCTCTGGCAACAGTAGTTCGACATCATCCAGTCCTTATCCACTCCTGTCAAAGACCTGTTTACGGTTACGTGCCTTTATATCTGTTCCAGACCTTTTTATTGCTAAAAGAAAACCTGAAATGTAAAGAATAGTTGGAGTGGGCAGAGCGAGAGAGACTGTGGTGGGAGTGACTCATTGATACAAGTCAAATCCATTGAAGTGTGTTCAAGATATTTGTTTTTTTTTTCTAATGGATAAGCACATTGGCCTCAACTCTACGTTTCTTCACACACCAAGAAGTATCAGGCTGCTCCTTTGGGATGAAAACTGTAGAGCACCACAAACCTCTTCTTTTATCCTTCTTTCATTCTCCCTATCATTTTTGATCTTATCCCTTCTGTCTTGGCATTGCATCCTTACATGACTGCAGGTGTTCGTACAGGACCAGTGTTAAACGTCTCACTCTCTGTTTGTCTCTGTCAGTCTGCTCCGAAACAACCGTCAGAGCTGAATGAAGAAAATGTCTTTGCATGGAGTGAAACTGTTTGAATGTGTTGGTCCTTTCACTCGTGTGTTCCACTAAACCTCAGATTACAAATACAACAGCAGCAGCCTGTAGATCTTTACGAGTCCTCCTCGATTTAGTTTGGGCTGGGCCCGAAAACCTTTGATCACACAGCAAATTGAGAGAAGTTGTGCTTTTTATCAGTGGATATTGTGACTGTGAGGATGCTGGATATTTACAGCGAGTGTCGACAGGCTAGAGCGAAGCTGAACTTTATTATTTTTCTTTCATATTCCGATAACTGAGCCATGCTCCTCATGTTACAGATGTGCTTTGTTTGAATTATTGTCACAACTAGTATGTAAAGTTCTTATTTTCCTCCTGCAGTGTACTGACTGAGGACACTGGGTAGCAGAGCTGAATGTTTACACTATTGACACACACACACACACACACACACACACACACACACACACACACTACTGGGACCCTGTAGTCAAGACTGACAGACCAGTTTTATTTATCTATTTATTTATTTAAATGACTTCAGATTTCTCTGAAGTAGGCACTGGTCCGACAGTTTCCCTTCCCTGCAGTGTCACAGTAGTTTACCACATGAGTATATTATAAAGAAAATATAACGGTGAATATACTCAGCGGTACTGACGCACGGTCACGGTGAATGGCTCAACCACATGGACCTTCTCTCTTCTTTTTATTATTATTTTTTCTGTATTTTACCTTGGGCTCTGACGTTGTAACAGCCCCGAGCTCTGTTTGCCTGATATGTCAGACGTATATATCAGCAGTCACATGTACCTACAGCACCCTATGTTCCCAACAAGATAACGGAGTATTGATTTACATGTTGGTCGAGATAGTCACGCTGCTGCTCTTGTATTAGTTCAGAGCTGCTGGGTGGTTGGAAGGAGTGGAACGAGCTACACGGAGTGTGTCTTCTGCGTGCTTGTTACTGTGTCGTCGTTAGGATCATCTAACTGATTTTAACTCGTGATTTCATAACTCGCCCTCAACAGCATTGAGTTTAATATTTAAACGCAATGCGGGGTGATCAGAGGTTGAAAAAAGAGATTAACTTTTTGTTTTGTTTTTAAATAATAAAATCTAAGCAATCATTATCTGTATGAATGCAGTCTCTGATTGGCTCTGTGCGGTTGGACTTGTTGTAGGCTTTGACAGTGATGGAGAACTCTCTTCTAACTTTACTCTCATGTCACCTCCTGACCAGCTTCTCTTTACATATCTTCCTCTGCCGGGGTCACCTCTGAATCTTTTGCACGACGTTCTCTGTGACTGTGAAGAATATTTTTTTCCTAAATGCTTGCTTTTATCAACCACTCTAACATTTTCCCATTAGGGACTTGAAATGCTTTATCCCTCTGAAACACCTGCTTCTCTCACGCGCTCATCTGTCTTCGCAGCCCCGCTCTCGTCATGCACCCGACCCGACCGGTCTTTTAGTCACTCATCACTGCTCTTTGGCTTTTTGTGTTCACCCCACCATGAATGGTAACGTGCTCTGCAAAGATAAGGACATTGTTGTTAAATAAAGGGAACACGGTAAATGATTAGGAACACTATTAATTTGATTCTGTATGTTCCACAAGCCGAGCTAAATATGAGGTGTGTTGTTTTTTACCCTCTTTGAATGTGTATGATCTTATGTTTGTTTGTGTAAACCTGTATGCATGTGAGAATCTTGTTTTGGTGTTGATCTCATGTATGTGTGTGCAAGTCTGTGTTATGAGAAAGACTACTTTAATGAATCTACCCAGACACATAACACAGCGACTAGGGAGAAAGCCCACGGGGAGAGATTCTTGGAGCTCAGTGTGCACTTTGTATGACTCCTCATGCCTTTTATTTTTCGTTTTTTTTTTTTTTTCTACCTGACATGTAAAAGTGCTATCTTTTTTCTTTTCTCTCTCTATCTCTCTTTCTCTTTGTGATTACTCTGAAGAGCTGCACAGTATTTTTGAGCAGGAGTGAGTTACTGCAAAAAAAATGTAGTGCCATTAGAAACTGTGAATTTCTAAATAAAACTTTTGTCGTCTTTCGCTTCGCCTTGACTTTTATTATGTAAAAGTATCTTTGACATTTTTAACATTAGTCCAGCAAGAAAAAAGTTAAATGCATAAACTCAAGTAGGAAACTGACACAAAGTTAAATTCATTCATTAATTGTATTCTTTATTTGAAAAGGGACAATGTGCATTATTAAACATTCATACAAATGTAAATGCACATAAGTTAGCTGATTTGCTAATTTTCATTTGCAGTCTCTTTGCCAGATGTTGATGGGCATCCTGCAGTGATAAAATATATAGTGCAACAATAAAACAATTGGAGCATTAACTGAAAAGCATACACTGAGTAGACAGCAGCCATTTGCAGCTAAATAAAGTCCTGGTAAACTTATCAGAGTTATATTGTTGCTTCTTAACGCTACATTTAAACAAACGATACAATGAGGAACTATAACAGATTGTGGACAAGATGCCTGCGCTTTTCCTGAGTGGGGTTGTGCAGCGCCCCCTGGCGGCACATCTAGTGGTTCTATTTGTGGTAGATCTAAAGTTGATCAAACCAGACAGGAAGAGGAGCTTAATAATTCATAATCTAGTGCACCTCTCAAATGCAGACTAGGCAGTTATTTTTGGATATGATGACGTTTTTCCTGGTAAGCCTTTTATATTTGGGATGAAAGCAGAATGGCTTCTTCTCTGAGGTGATAAACCGGCAATAAACTGACCTTATAAAAGACCAAGAGAATAACGTGAAGTATGAATTAAAGGTCGGAGGCCAGTTTGTGTATCTGCCTTCATGTGTTTTTCATATATATATAAAAAATGACAGTTTGTATTTATACATTTCATATAAGATGCTTCGGCTACTTAGATGTATGTTTGAGAAATGAAGAAATTGGTGCTAAACAGCAACTTTTGAATGACCAAACTTTGACTGCATATTTAATATAAAATGGTAATGAACTATATTTCTCCAGAGCTTTTCCAGTCTTTTGGACCACCCAGAGTTTGACAGTACAAGTTGCATTCACCTATTCACACATTCATCCAGTGCTTCTATACACAGCTCTTTTTCCATAACACAATGTTGGCACTATCTTGGCCAAGGACACTTCAGAGTGCGGACTGGAGGAGCCGGGGATTGAAAAACCGTCCCTAGGTTAACTGCAGTTAATCATCCATGGAGCAAGACAGCAAAACAAACAATAGGACAAAAATACAATCATAAAACGGTCAGTACTTTGTGGTAGACGTATGTTTTGAGGGTCTTTTCTCAGTGCCTGTGTAGATAAAGATGATCAATTAAATATGCAAACCACTCATGAAAGCTTTCTTAGAGACATATGGTCTAAGGTACTTATACCAATATAGATTGAATAATTAAAATAATAAAATATTTGTATTGAACAACTAAGATAAAATCAGGAAAGGCTTTTTGTTGAAGTGCTTTTCAAGAAGTTTAAGTTTAATCCTTAAATGTTTTTCTATTATACTGTAATGTCATATCCAGCATTGTGGATAATGATCATTGTTCTTTCCTTGCTCCCTGTCTTTTTTATTTTTTAGGTTTTCGATTGTAATATTTTACATAAATAACTGTCAAAGAACAGAAACATGAGTAAAATTCATACAGCCAACCGCAAGATGTCGCTGTGGGTAAAACTGAGCACAGCTTCTAGGCGGTGGTTTCCTTCTGTCGCTCCGCTCTCCTTTGTTTACGTTTATGCAGCAACATGGAGGACGAGGTGGATGTTGACATCGAGGGAGATGAGACAGAGATCAGACTGAAGTAAGACTGTGATCTGTTAGTAAGACGTGTTTACTGCTGGTTAACACTGAGCTGTGGTGAATAAACATGTGATCTGTTAGTAAGACGTGTTTACTGCTGGTTAACACTGAGCTGTGGTGAATAAACATGTGATCTGTTAGTAAGACGTGTTTACTGCTGGTTAACACTGAGCTGTGGTGAATAAACACGTGATCTGTTAGTAGGACGTGTTAACTGCTGGTTAACACTGAGCTGTGGTGAATAAACATGTGATCTGTTAGTAGGACGTGTTAACTGCTGGTTAACACTGAGCTGTGGTGAATAAACATGTGATCTGTTAGTAGGACGTGTTTACTGCTGGTTAACACTGAGCTGTGGTGAATAAACATGTGATCTGTTAGTAAGACGTGTTTACTGCTGGTTAACTCTGAGCTGTGGTGAATAAACATGTGATCTGTTAGTAAGACGTGTTTACTGCTGGTTAACTCTGAGCTGTGGTGAATAAACATGTGATCTGTTAGTAAGACGTGTTAACTGCTGGTTAACACTGAGCTGTGGTGAATAAACACGTGATCTGTTAGTAAGACGTGTTTACTGCTGGTTAACACTGAGCTGTGGTGAATAAACACGTGATCTGTTAGTAAGACGTGTTTACTGCTGGTTAACACTGAGCTGTGGTGAATAAACACGTGATCTGTTAGTAAGACGTGTTTACTGCTGGTTAACTCTGAGCTGTGGTGAATAAACATGTGATCTGTTAGTAAGACGTGTTTACTGCTGGTTAACTCTGAGCTGTGGTGAATAAACATGTGATCTGTTAGTAAGACGTGTTTACTGCTGGTTAACTCTGAGCTGTGGTGAATAAACATGTGATCTGTTAGTAGGACGTGTTTACTGCTGGTTAACTCTGAGCTGTGGTGAATAAACATGTGATCTGTTAGTAGGACGTGTTTACTGCTGGTTAACTCTGAGCTGTGGTGAATAAACATGTGATCTGTTAGTAGGACGTGTTTACTGCTGGTTAACTCTGAGCTGGTTGTTCAGCTCCTCACTGCAGACTAACTAATAACCAGATGTGAGTTCACGACCAGCTTCTCTCTCTCTCTCTCTGTTACAGTGAGCTGGACTCAGGGGGTTTAGTTCAGGAGCACTTCATTCAGTCTGCGTGGACGAGCAGCGCGGGGACACTGGTAATAATGAGTTCATCAAGCAAAGTCATTCGGCTACTCTGTCTGTGTCTCTGTCTCACTGTCTCTCTGTGTCTGTGTTGTGCAGCCTTGGGAGCTGGACAGCTCCATCAGCCCAGAGAACAGAGAGGTCATACAGAGGATGCTGCTGGAGGAACAGTATCCTTTCACTGACCTTGAACGCATCACACTGACGGAAACATATCAAACATGTCACCATCAGAGATTTACACTGATTTCTAAAAGAATAATTCATGGATCTTGATGAAGAAAAATCATGCATCCTCTTGTGGAAGCGACCAAACAGCTAATCAAAATTTACCTTGGTTTATTCTGTGGCCATAAATGTAACGTGCCAGGATGAGTGTGTGTGCAGGCAAAGTTGAACATGCACGGAGTGGAAAGGAAGGGAGAGTGAATTGTGTTATTATTGCACATTAATATGGATAATGGTAAACATACAAATGTAGTTATTGAGCACAGAATCGATTCTTGTTTGCTCAAATGAAATTCTTTTGGCTCGCATGTAACATCTCTTCAAAGTATGATTTATGTGCTCGCAAAACATTTTTTTCTTTTTGCTCCAAATCTCAAACTGATTTCTTCTGAATGAGGCACAAATATACAGGGCGAGTCCAGGGATGAGATGAACACCTTTAGAGCTAGAAGAGCATTCAGAGAGTTCACACTGGTACCAAAGTGAAAGCCCTGTCTCACCAGGATAAAGCAAACGAAAAAAGATCCCTGGCTCTGCTCATTTATCTGGATCTGCTCCAAAATGTAATGCAGTCTTCTGTGGGCCTTGTCCTATAGTTCCACATCATTCTGTGGAAAGCAGTTCAGGGTTTTTGTATAATTCTGCTGACATAACAGAAAACAAAACCCCCCTTGGCTGAGGTAATTATTTTTATTAAGTTCGGCTTGACTCAACAGATTCTGTAGCGTCTACTGAATTTACATAAACATAACGTTTTTCAGAATGAGGAGGCTTATGAGATGCTTGACAAATATGGCCGGTGTAACTGAAGTCTAACAGAACTAGAAAATAAAGACATAGTTTCCAAAAATAAAAAAATCTTTATGGATTTTAGAATCAACAGAATGTTTTCTGTCAAAGCTTCTTGAATTTGACTACTACAGAGTTCTACAAAAATGGTAGAAGGATGGGACATGTGCCAAGAAAAAATCCATTAAATTTTGGACAAAGGAACAGATCAAGGAATTTTATTTATCACTTTAGTTAAAATTGCGAATTGAGGCCTTTGGCGGAGGTATCCACTCTACTGGGTGCCATTCTAGTGTTTTTATTGTATTTATCAGTTCCATGTCTCTGTTGGTTGAACTGTGTTGGAGAGTTTATTACTCTGACACATAGTTAGGATCCCATTCACTATTGCATCAGTTGGTCCTGAACTATGATCATAGATACTACCTGACAGGTAAAGAGATTCCTGATCATATTTGGGAAAGTGATCTGAACAACAAGCCCAAAGTGAAGAAGTAAGTCTGTTCTTCTTTTAGCACTCACATGATCCCAGTTCACATGTCCCTGGTGTTGTTGGCAGTGATGTCATGCTCCTTTCTGTTTGGTGGTCAGTTCTCCAGCCAAACCCTCGGCCGCAGCCTCTGGATCCTCTTCTCATTGGTCCAAGCAGGAGAAAGAGCTGTTTGAAGAAGGACTGGTGAGCTCCCCCTACTTTCTCCAACATCCATTGCTTACATATTATATTCAGCATGTCTTAATGCTCTCTTTGAGTCTTTGTGTGTGGAAGTGGTAATTTCTGTGTGAATCTGAATTAATATAACGTGGGTGTGCTGTTCTGCAGGCTCAGTTTGGTCGAAGATGGACCAAGATTGCCAAACTGGTGGAGAGCCGTTCTGTCCTCCAGGTCAAGAGCTACGCCAGACAGTATTTCAAACACAAGGTGAGATTCAGCTGTACTTTATCACAGAGTGACGCTGCTACTTAAAGCAAAACTATGCAACTTTATTTGAACCTTAAAACAGCAGCTCCAAATTGAGTTTGATGTTTCACAGACTTGGAATAGGGAGAATGCTGCAGCTTTAATTTCCCTCTCCTCACCGTGAATGCCTGTTCTTGCTCTATGGAACATTGGTGAGGGTGTACGATCTCCTGTGAAAAGTGTGTAATAGTCTGATAGTTGCAGAGAGTAACGCTGAACTGTAGATCAGAGAAAAATACATTAACCAGCGTTTATCTCCAATATTCAGTGAGGAAACTTTTAACCAAGCTACCTCAGTATTTTCTCTTAAAACCTTTTCAAAAAGGCATTTTTATAAAATGGCTTTTGAGTGTTTTCACTGGTTTCTTGCTTTTCACTTTATGGTTTTTATATTATATTACTTCTAACCAGGCATTTGTTTGTTTTTGCTTTATTTGATCAATTTTCTTTCATTAACATGTTTATATTTTGAAATGTATTTTCAGTTTTTATGTGCTAGTTTATTATTATTGTTATTATTATCGTTATATATTTTAAAATAGGAAGAAGTTGAGTTTGGTGTATTTGTTACAGAGGCAGCTCTTCTAATTCAGGAAGCTGGCAGTCATGGGGAATGTCCACCGTTGAGTTGTGCTTCAGATCGGTGACAACACAGTCAAACCTCCAGTCAACACATTGATGGGTGTCTTTCGTTTGTTGAAAATCACTTGCTCGGCTGCAGAGGGCACTGTTGTTCAGTATAAGTCACATAGTGTTACTTAAATCAAGGGCCTTTCCAAATATGTTAATGTGGTTTCCTAATAATTCTTTCACAACCAGAGGACACACCTTGTGACAGCTTTAGAAATTATGAAAGACAAACAAACTCTTTCCTCATCCGTTTATTTTCTCAGGCTGAATCAGAGCCCAGATCTGCAGCTCACTCTTCTGGATCTGCCCTGCACCCTCCTCAGACCACATCCAGTCAGGCATCCCCGCTGGTAAACACCGTCCGCATAGAGAAGCTTTCTGATGGCGAGGACGAGGATGTAGACATCACAGATGACCTGAGTGATGATGAAGATGATAAACCGCAGATTGGGATCAAAACTGAGCCAGAGCAACAAACAGAGATCCAGATAGACAGTCCAGAAGGAGAGCAGGAGGAGGCAGGTGAGGATGAGGATGAGGTGGAGAGCACCCAGGAGACGAAGGACCAGCACAGCCACATCGCTCCTTTTCCACAAAGTCTTCAATCTTCATCGTCGTTCCCTTTCACTGAGGAGCCTGTTGTCAAGGAGCAAGACGAGACAGTGTCGCCTCCTCTGAAGAGCCCTCAGACAGAAACTCAGACAGACTCAAAGGGGATGAATGATGAGCATGAGGCCCAGTGTTCCCAGTCTGAGAGCTCAGCACAGACTGGTCTACTAGAGGAAGCCTTTTGTGATGAGACAGGTAATCCATGATGTCTATGATCCCATCCATGTTTCTTTTCCTGTGAATTTACTGTATTTTTAATACTGTTGAGAAAATTCTCATGCTTTTCCTTCAAGACTCAAGGATGTTTAGTCAGGGATCAGATGATGACCTAGAGGAGGAGGAGGAGGAGGATGAGGATGAAGAGGAGCTCAAGGTACCTGAGGAGGAAATTACAATGGAAAGGGAGACCGTCACTGAGGATGAGAAACAAGCTATTCCAGAGTTCTTTGAGGGACGGCCATCCAAGACCCCTGAACGATATCTGAAGATCAGAAACTACATCCTGGATCAGTGGTATGAGACACGGTTCATCAGTTCCTCAATCTCACCACAACTGTGCAGGGTTCTAATGTCTTTGTTCACCAGGTTGAGGAGCAAGCCCAAGTACCTGAACAAGACCTCTGTCCGCCCAGGCCTGAAGAACTGCGGCGACGTCAACTGCATCGGGAGAATACACACCTACCTGGAACTTATAGGAGCCATCAACTTCAACTGTGGTAACTTTTGCTGAGTTTGAAGCAGCATTTACTCTTATTCTATTTTTTTCTTCATATTCACTCAGAGCTCCGTCTCTTCTCTCACAGAACAAGCCGTGTACAATCGCCCTAAGGTGGTGGACCGCTCCAAGCATAAGGTGGGCAAAGACGTGCTCGAGGCCTATCAGCTCGCCCAGAGGCTGCAGAGCATGGTAGGTACTCGTGACACACAGAATGTCAAGCAGCTAAACTAAAGCTGCTTCCAGACATGGACTGAACTTGAGATATTCTCCTGAAATCCTCCGAAGGGCTGTAAGTGAGAATGCAAATCACAGAGTCAGAGGCTGTGGACATTCTCTGTAGTTTCTCCTTCCAGCTCCCTAGTAAAAACTATGGATATTGTCTGAGTGAGCCCTTGTGAGATGACAGCAAGATCATGTCTGGGGCATTCACAGACATCAACTTGCAAGACGAGATTCGAGAGCCTTTAGTAATAAGGCCTAACACTGGCGCCCCAGCCGAATGAAAACGTTATGTCCTGCCTCCTACATTCTCTACCCAGACACCACCTGGTCCCTGTTTTGTTTTCCTGTTATTGTGAACACAACTGACCCAGTAAATCCACCGCTGTGTTGTTCATATGTGAAAGGCAAACTCCGGAGAAAGTCCAGAACCCATTGTCTAGACATTTTCCAGAGTTCATGTCTGAAAACAGCTTATGACACTGCAGGACCTTGACCTAACTTCTGTTTGGTTATAGCGGACCAGGAAGCGCCGTGTTAGGGACCTATTGGGAAATTGGTGTGATGCTAAAAACCTGGAGGGACAGACATATGAGGTTTGGACACTGTCAGACTCAGACACACACACACACACACACACACACACACACACACACACGCACACAGCAGTATTGATCACTGAGAGATTCACATTGGTATATTCACTGATCCTGTGTTGTTGGTGTTTCCTTCAGCATCTCAGTGCTGAGGAACTTGCTCTGCGGAGAGAGGAGATGAAGAGGAGGCCGAGGCCCTGCAAGATGTCCAGATACAAAGGGTGAGGGTGTTCTTCTGTATTCTGCTTTCCTCACTGCCTTATGTTCATTTATAATACGTAGGATCTCACTCTCTCTGCCAGGTCGTTCGATCCCTTCCAGCTGATTCCCTGCAGGTCTTTTGGTGAGGATGTACAGGTCAGTGTCCGTCTCTTCCATCGTTCACTCACCAGTCTCGTATTCGATCATGCAGGATGGAAATCTAACCTTTCATATAACCAGCGTTATGTCTCTCTAAACTTCATAAAGGTTTCTAATAGGAGAGCAGAGTCAGTTTCCTCCCAAAACCAATCTTTGAAATCAGACAGACAGTTTTAAAAATGACATATTTTATATGAGATCTTCCTTCACTGATCCTACTTGTATTTGTGTCATGCATAAACTCACGTTATATATTAACAGTTCTCACCCCAGTCTGTATTCTCATAGTCTTTCTTTCTGTTCTCTCAGGAACCATTCCAAGTCATTGTGTGTGCAGAGACTCTTCTCATCATGGACATGGTACGCTACACACACAACCACACATGCTGAGGGTGCTCTGTGTGGAATCATCTTGACAAATATGGCTGGATTTACAGAACTCCCACAGTACTAGAAAATAAAGACGTAAAAAAGCTAATAAAGCACAAAATATTAATATCATTGTATTTATTAAATATATCCATGAAACATTCAATCTGCAGGGAGGACAAGTAAGTGATTCTGTGGATTAAATAAGTGGTCAAACGCTCCTTTGGCAGCATTAAACTCAAGTAAGCTTCTCAGGCAGCAGAGTTCATTTTCCCCTCGATGAGGATGCTGAACAGATGTTCAGCAGCTGCAATGATTCATTTAATCCTTCAGCTGGTTCTCTGTTACTGAATCCAGTAATCCAGTAATTATCTTTGGACGTCATTGGTTGAGGGAATCTCATAATATTTACAACTACACTGAGTATTTGAATGGTATTCAATATGATATGATGATAATGATTTGTATTTTATTAGTTGCAATAGATGATGTTTGTTAATTTATGATTTAAGTGAAGATCTGAACATATTTTAAAACAGATTTATACATAATGTAGATGTAAAGATGATCCCAGAGGTTTCACTTAATCTTTCTTCCACCTGAATTTATTTTCCTTCTTTCTCCCCTTACGGTTTTCTACAATTATCTTGTATCATGTCTATAACAATGTAATATTTTGTATTGTCTCACTGTTTAGGAGCTTGAATATGGTCTTTTCAGGGTGCTGTATGCACCATTAGCTAATTAAATCAACCTTAACTTTTCTTTTCCTACAAAACCACCAGTTCTCTTTGTTATATTTCATTATAGAATAATTGTCTCTTTTAACTTGTTCCTAAATTGATTAAATGTGCTGTGATCCTCAGCATGCGCACGTGTCACATGGGGAAGTCATCGGTCTGCTCGGTGGGACTTTTAATGAGAAAGACAAAGTGTTGAAGGTAGGAGGAGGAGTTGATGAGAATAGATCATTTATTAGAAGACAAAAATATCTGCACACCATTCTCATTAATCACCACATTATCGTTTGCCAATTTGTGTCTCTTCTGTCCAGCACCTAGTGTCTATCAAGTTTGGATGTGCACGCTATTTTTATACTTTCTGAATAGATCATCTATTGACGTTGAAATTGGTATTTAGTGACAAACTGCTCCGTGTGTTTGTGTTTAGATCCGTGTGGCAGAGCCGTGCAACAGTGTGAGTACAGGTTTGCAGTGTGAGATGGACCCGGTGTCTCAGACGCAGGCCTGTGACGTGCTGTCGTCCCTGGGCTTCAGTGTTGTGGGCTGGTACCACTCACACCCCTCCTTCCACCCCAACCCTTCAGTACGGGACATAAACACACAGGACCAGTTCCAGGTAAAATGAATCACTGAGCGAGGCCACGTACACGTTTGTCTGTGTGCGTCGGTAGGTCTGATCTCCTGTGTCCTGAATGTTCTAGAGTTATTTCTCACGAGGCGGAGCCCCCTTCATTGGTATGATTGTGAGCCCGTATGACCCAGCAAATCCATCCCCCCACTCCCAAACCACCTGTCTGCTGGTGAAAGAGAGCCAGGAGCCCTCAGGCCCCCAGAGTATGTCTCTCACACACACACACACACACACACACACACACACACACGGACGGACGTATTTTATAGTTAAGATCAAGAAAGTTAAGTTTTTGAAATCAAACAGACTATGTAGGTCAGAGACTTGTGCAGTTTATCCTCTAGCTCAGTGTGTCTCTGTTACTACACAGAGCTGCCCTACAGATTTGACTTCCTTTCATCACAAGACATCCCAGACTGGGAACAGACAATGAAGAGGGCTCAGTGGATCATCAGCAAATACTCTCAAACACCCGGGTGAGTCAGACACAAGACTGCAGTGGACATTCTGACACATGTCATCAAATGTTGACCCCTTCTTTTTGTGATGTTGAACATGTTTTTGTCGAGTGTTGTAACAGTTGTTTCCTGTTGTGGTTGGTCAGGACTGTGCAGTTGGACCGATTTTTCCGGAAAGACTCTCGTCTCACATGTTTGGAGAAGGTCAGTCTAACCGGTCATTACCGCTTATATGTACATTCCATAAACTGTATATAGAGATGGATGATGTGTCTCCACTTCCTTCTACTTTCCAGAAATTAAGCTTAAATATCCCAGATACGAATGCTGCCATCTGGCACATTTGTAGCCAGAGTCTGCACAGAAGTGATTGAGGGATGGAGCCGTAGTAGCGAGGTCCCTTCAATACACTTGACCAATCAGGAAACTGTCTTAGCTGTCAATCATGATGTTTCACCAAGTTTTTATAGCAATAAATAACTAATTAAAACCAAACTTAGCAGAAAATGAACATTTGAACATATATTGGCATGATAAGAACTACCTGAATTGACAGAAACCATCTTTGAGAAAGAATGATTTTATGTGACTTTTCAGTTTGGCCCATGTCCCATCCACTTACATGGAGGAGGCGGTTGGGTCTATGTACTATACTGCAGCCAGCCACCAGGTGGCAATCGAGACGCTTTCGCTTCACTTTTGGGAAGAAGTCATGTTGTCCAATCTTTATTTTTTATTTGTAGTCTCTGGTTCATCCTAATGTATAACCAGTTTTTTAACAGATTGACCTCATCTTTAAGGATTTGATTGTCTCTCATTCATTGGACTCAACCTTCTCCCTTTAGATGCTGTCGTCTCTCGCCAGGTACCTAGAGCCCCTGCCAGATGAGGAGGGAGAGTCCTTCCTCACCCAGGTCCACGCCCTTCTCCAGTCAGACTTTATTACTAAGCAGCCATGGGAAGGGGAAGGGGAAGGGTCTTTAAATACCTCAACCAGACCAGTGGACAACTTGGCTGCTGATCAGCTGCTCAGCCAGAACAGGTTCCAGGAAGGAGACTCTGATCCGGATTGTGGCGGAGCTTCAGGCAACAATGAACAGATCACCACGGAAACAACCTCAGAGACAAACAGCAACGCAGTGTTACACATGGGCTCAGTGTTATCCACCGAACATGACTATTTACTGTGATGGACCAGTTATATCTCATTCGTCCTGTAACATTTAACGAGTATAAAGTTTTATGTAAATATTATGACATTTTATCAGTAGTACAAACTATCTGATCTATTTTTTTAAATAACATATTATTCTGTTAGAATCAGATAATGTGAACAGAATTCATATTAAATTCCTTTAACCAAAAACCTTGTGATTCACCCATGATTGTGTGTGTGTGTGTGTTGGATTCATTTACACACAAAAATAAAATATATTTGCAAACTTTATTGTGGTATGGGTCAGAAAAGACCAGGGATTTTTTTTGTTTTCAGCAGTCCAGACACATTCACACATAACACAGCATAGATGTAGATAGAAAAGACATACGTCGCACACATTGCACAAGACATCACATGGAGATAAATTATATCACATACCAATTAATTTATAATTTGTTAAAGTTTTATTTTTTCAATTTCTTAGAAAATTGTTCATGGATCTTGATGAAGAAACAAATCAATCATGTCTAGGAGACTGATAATTATAAATGTGTGTTATTTGGTGCAGATCCAGACAAAAATGTGGATCTGGTGAATTAAAATGTTTCCTAAATTGTTTTTAGTTATTCATTTTTAATTTACAAATAGAAGCAAACAAGACACGTGCCTGTTTTCTTGATCAAACAATTGTGTGGATGAGCAAAAAAGTAAAAAAAACACATAGAAACAACATGAAAGAAAATAAATAAAACACAAACAAAACTTAATAATAAAAACAGAAGTAGGGTTCTCATATTAACTTACCGTAAACATATCTTGTAATGAGAGCTGTCAAAAGACTTTCTTGTGTTTCCGTGATATATTGTAGTTCCAGCCGGAACCTTTGGGTCGCGTCTGTTTCTAGACGGAAACATTTTGGAAGCAGGAACGTCAAACTGCACCACAACAAAGTTCAGTTCAGTTCGTTGTTCGTGTGTTCGGCGTCACACGGAAATGAAATGTTAAAGTGTTTGTGTTAGAATATTTAAAAACAGAATCACACAACATGACTGCGGCGGCGGCGGCGGCTCGGTGTGAGGTCAACGAGGTCAGCTGCAGCTAACGTCCTCTGGAGCGAGGACATTGACTCTTGTCCTATAACAACCTGAAGGAAACCTGAGACATTTGTACAGTGAGATGAAGTGTCGCCGCCCCCTCAGGTGAGAGGCTGCCTCGCTGGCTTCAGCAACACGAGCTGTTCCATGAGGAGTCCTATGAGAGACTGCAGGACGACATGGGCTCTCTCGCTGTTTGTCTGTCTCGGTGCCATCGCCTCCTTCCTCTCTCCGCTCACCTGAGTCGACTCGTCCGGGTCAGCAAACAGGCTTCACGTCCTGTGAGCTTCGGCTGCTCTCAGATCAGCTGTCACCGAGCAGGGAGCTCTCTCCACCTCAGACCTGCTCCCTCTCCATCACCTCTGCGGTTCCGCAGCAATGGACCGACCCCGTGTCTCCAGATTAGTCCCAGAACCTCCTCCCCCCTGCAGCCGGGTGCTGTCCACAGCCGGGGCGGACAGCAGCTCCACACCTCAGCCCCCCGCAGGGCCCTGTATGGTCCTCTCTTGTGGCTGGTGCTGAAACCTCTGCAGAAGCTCCTGGCTATAATACTGGGCAGGTAGGGGACTGTGCAGTTCACCAGTGAGCATATACAGACTGTATTAGGAACACCACACTAATACTGGGTAGTTCATCTGCTCTCAAAACCTCCTCAGTTCTTCATAGCATTGATCAAACCAATCAGAATGGCTGATATTCTTTACATAGACATTGTAGGTTGTTGGTCCTTTTGTGGTGAAGCTAGTTTTTGTTTTGCTCTGTGGTTTCTGGTCACTTTTGCTGGGGAGGGGACTACGAATGTAAAATAGCTTGCAGTTAAATTTAGTACTAAGCACATTTGTTTATTCTATTTATGTAATTACCCAGGACATCTATTCCTGCATTATGTTTCCTGCATTCATAATGTCGCACATTGGATATCATAAACACTCACAATTAAATTGAAACCCAATGTGCTCTTCTGCTGCTGTAGTCCATCCACCTCAAGGCCACCACCACAGTTGTAAAGAGTCATAATTTTAGTCACCCTACACTCTCCCCCCCAAACAAGTTTTTGTATAAAAACAAATATTAATTTGTTTTTATACCATTCTGTATAAAAACTTTACAGAATGATGTGTCTCTCTCAGGAGATCAGTTTCTGAAATACTCAAATCAGTCTGTCTGGCACCAACAATCCTCCCATGGTCAAAGTTACAGACTTACATTTCCCCCCATTGTGATGTTTGATGAGAACAATTAAATTGGATAATGATTGGGCAGGGGATGACGTGGTGTTTCAGTGGCCACTGTTGCCTCACAGCTGTGGGTTTGAATCTGCCTGTATAGGTTCCCTCTGGGTTCGCCAGGCTTCTTCCCAAAGTCCAAAGACATGCAGCTTAGGTTAATTACCAGTAGGTATGAATGTTAGCGTACATGGTTCTTTGTTTGTAAGATAGACTGTGGATCTGTCCAGGATGTACCACGCCTCTTGCACAATATCAGCTGGGACTGGCTCAATGAGCACACACACTTTGAAAGAAGACGTTGGTATTATTTTGGAAACCAATTGGTAACATTCAATATATTTATTCTGAAAACTTACATCAGTTGATTTTATTCAAGTGCAAATAGCAGGTATATTCTTAGAACTAATTTTATAGTGTGTAAATATGTTCAATTCTTTAATTGCACTTAAAGCTTTTTGTTCAACACTTCTAACTGTTTTATGAACAGTTGTATCAATTGTGTTATTTAAATAAGAACAAATAAATTAGTTTATTAATTGTTGACATGTTTCTGTTAATTGGTGACATTTAAAAAAAATTATGATAGTATCCTTTGGCACACATGAGGTTCCATAACACACAATCGGTAAGGCTTTATTTATTTATTTTGTTTTATTTTGTTAAAATAACTCATTTAGAATTGTCTCTGTAAAAGAGAGAGTTGATTTATTCAGTCAATAATTTCAAGCAAAGTCTCGGCCTACTTGTAGATTTTAATATTTGACTGTTTCCTCTGCACAAGCTCACAAAATTACCTCAGCATTTTGTGCATAGTACATTGTGTGAACATCTTTAATGCATGTATTATTTTAAAAAGAGATTATTGATCTCCATGCATCTGCCTGGATTCTAACTTTCCTGTCTGCAAATTTTATAGATATGACAAGAGCTTGTACTTAGTCTTTCATTTACATTTTTTACCAGTATGATTTTTTAATTGACTTCATGAGGATGTGTGAGCTACACAAACAGATCTCACAGAGCGTGTGGCCTCTCTTTGTGTGCAGGAGCATCAGGAAGTGGTGGGCTTCTCTACCCGCCAACCGCCGGCAGCTCATGAACGAATGGGTCTGGAGGCGTCGTTGGCATCTAGCAGCAGGGGCGGGTGTTGCCATGGTGATTGCAGCTCTACTCCTACTGACTCACCTGGATGAGTCTCCTGTGACGGGACGGATCCGCCTCCTGGTGTTCAGCAGAGAGAACTACATGGAGCTGGCTGCTTTGACTTCAGAGGCTGTGAGAGAGGGAGAGGGGACGTGTGTGTGTGTGTGTGTGTGTGTGTGTGTGTGTGTGTGTGTGTGTGTGTGTGTGTGTGTGTGTGTGTGTGTGTGTGTGTGTGTGTGTGTGTGTGTTTTTTTACAGGATGACTAGAGATATAAAATTATTTTTAAATCATTTATTGAATCAGTAATGAAAACAGTAATGCCAAGAAGACAGTCTAGATGACATGTACTGTAGTTAGGCTCATGTTGGGGGGGAAATGTGGTGTCAGAAAACAATGTAGCTAAAAAGATCTTCCTTAAAATGTATTTATTCACTGTGTGTGTGTGTGTGTGTGTATGTTGTGTGTGTCTCAGTACATGCAGGAGTTTGCAGAGTTGCTCCTTCCAGTCACTGACCCCCGTCACAAGGTGGTGGAGCGGGTGGTGCAGCATCTGGCACAAAGGAACAAGGATATCCCTGAAGTGTCTGATGTCACCTGGAGCGTCCACGTGGTGCAAAGTCCAAATGTCAACGCTTTTGTCCTTCCAGTAAGAAAAGAGAGATTTTTTTATTGTAGTATCAAATTATCATACCTGGAACCATTGCATCCTGAATCTCACATTTGAGGATGTATTATATTTCTTGTGACAGAGCAAGAACAGGTTAGTTTTCACACCAACTTTTGCTGGTTTTTGCATCCTACCCACGTAAAAAAGACTAAGTTGACAGTAAAGTAGAAGAGTGCACAGAAAGTGCAAACCTCTGCCAAGGCTGATGCCTTATCTCACCATCTCGTAACTGAATAATAACTCCTGGATCTACCAGTTTATCCAGATCCAATCCAAAATTTGATACGTTTACCCTGGGGTCATGATGCACCAATCTACAAAATTTCATGGAAATAGGTTCTGTTGCTTTTGCGTAACCCTGTTATCTAACAAGCAAACACTAAGGAAAACATACCTAAGGAGTATATGTAGTAAAATAATACATTTTGCATATTTACTTTACATTTTTTCCCGATTACTTAGTATATGGGATTTATAGCACTGGGATGCATCACTTCTATTATATGTTGAGGTGACTTATTTTAAAGTTTATGGTAATTGCCTACTATTTTTGTACACCTGTAAAGACTATATTTACACCATATGGCTCAAATTTGCATTTTATTCTCCTTGTATGTAGAACGGGAAGGTGTTTATGTTTACGGGGATGCTGGACACTGTGGTGGATGTTCACCAGCTCACCATTGTCCTGGGACACGAGATGGCTCATGCATTACTGGGACACTCTGTAAGTATGTTAGCCTCTTCACACTATGTTTGTGATTGTAGCTTTGTGTCTACACGTTACCATATCACATTAACTTGTAGTGTTTGGCCTGATATTGGCAGTCTGTCACTTCTCAGTGACCTTTAAGCACTCTGAGCAATTTCAACTGACAGTTTTTTGCAGAAACACTGAAGTATCTCTGTGTAGAACGAACCGATCTTAGTGTACGTAAAGACTTGTGATTAGTAATGTAGATATTAAACCCTGTGAAAATTTTGTATCACAATTTTTGGTCATGAACAAGTTAATGTGATATGGTAACGTCATGGTATTATTAACATGTGCTGAAAATGTCTGAAACATATTTATTTATATAATATAGAGCCATTTAACACCATATCAGCACAAACATTGAGGAAGGAAGGCATTAGTTTGCCAAAAATTAAATTTCAGTCAGAAGATCATGATAAAGCTGAGGACAGCTAATTAAAAAGCAGTGATTTCCAATGTGGACAAATTCGACTAACTGACCCTAGAATTCATGAGTTCAACGATTTACTCAACTTCAGACAAATACAACAGAAGAAGCAAATACACTGGTTTTAACAGAAGTGTTTTCTCTACCACTGTCTGGAAAGAAACCCAAGAAATAATTTCTGTTTCATTTATTTCCTTTGTGTGCAGTGTAAGTGTCTATACTGCGCTTTGTTGCAATTCAAAGTCCAGTTTCTCTCTGCTCTGTGTGTTTGTGGCGATGGGTCAAGACATCAAGCCCAAACACTTGAGTTAGGACCAAACGCATGCAATTTGACAGTGGTGGATGCTAACAGCAGCTAGCTGTGGCCAGAGCACTAAAGCACACTCTGACTTTGGCAGCTTAGACAACTGAAATAAATCTGTCGCTCTGACACAGCCTGCCACTCATTCTACCACGTTTCTACAACGCACAGACAATGCACTTTGCAGACAGGCCAACTTGGTTGATGCTGGACACTATAAACCAAATCATCACAGTAATTACAGTATACAAAATTGAAACTAACCGTCTGGAATGGGACCATGGTATACTGGTTAACAGGTTACCGCTCCCTCCCTGATAGTAAACACATCTGAGGTGCTTCGTTGATGGCAGACCTTGCTTGTGGTGCAGAAGGATGACTCATTGAAAACACTTAGAGTGCAAATAATTTCAAGAACAAAGTGAAGTCATGTAGAAGCCCTTGGCACACAGAGAAGTTGCAGCTGGAAGACGGCCAGGTCTCTCCCATATAAGGTCATAAAATATGTATGCAGACCTCCTATAGTTATGCGTATTATACACTGAGAGACCTGACTATTCATCATCATCCCCCCGCTCTGTCTCAAATGTATAGTATTGGCTGAGGTGGCATCAGTTGCTGCGATTGCATCAGCCGGTGACAAAGGCCCACTGACAATCACCTCCAGACACTCACTAATCCTGCGTGTGCTATGATGACCGCAGACCTGTCGACCTAGGCCACTGTCATGCTTTATTAATTTTCCTCCGATGGCTCTTTTTATTCCGGCAATAAAAGCCCATTTTTCTTGTTCTAAAAAAGTGTCTAATGAAGTGGGTATTTCGAAACTTTAAACGTCCTCGGAGGAAATGCTTGAAGGAGATTTTAATTAGATGAAAGGAATGAGCATTGATGGGCTTGGTATTACCCAGTAGGTGTGCGCTATTGGATTGGCTGTTAAAACCTCTAAGTCTGTTACAGAGTTAAGTTCCACTAAAATAGATGGGAACAATCAATATGTTCCAGCTGCCTTCACATCCCACTAACTTTTCCCCTCTATTTTTCTCTCCCTATTCCTATTATCTTTTAATCTGTGTACCAAACCTTTACTTTCCTCCTTCCTTCGTACCTTTTCTCCTCTGTCATCTTCTCCTTGTCATCCCATGTCCCTTCGCTGTCCTCCGCAGGCAGAACAGGCCAGTCTGTCTCATGTCGTGGACCTCCTGTCTCTTATTCTGCTGACAGCCATATGGGCTGTTTGTCCTCGAGACAGCCTGGCACTTCTGGGACAGTGGGTGCAGGACAAGCTTACACAGGTTTGACACATTACAAAATGTTACCTTTGTACAACTGTATATCACTATTTCCTGCCACTCAATTGAAAATTAGCTTTACACACATGCATATATTTTTACTGACAAGGCAACAGCAGAATTCTATTATGTTATTTTAAAGACATTGTTCTATGTTTGTCTGAATTTAAAGCACTCAAACACTTTCTAAGAGGAGCGTGTTTGACTGTTAAGGTTTGTGCAAATCTGATGCAAACATCATGTGTCTCTCCCCTCAGCTGATATTCAGTCGTCCCTTCAGTCGCAAGCTGGAGGCCGAGGCCGACAAAGTGGGATTACAGTTGGCTGCTAAGGTATCATCATCTTCATCATCATCTTCATCATCATCTCCAGTGTTACGGGCACCCCACTGCTTTTATACATTAAGTTTAGTTTAACTCAGCCTATGAAATCTATGATATTTATATAATCTATTCTGTGGCTCTGGAGGATCTTACATTTATTCTTTATTCAACAGGGACAATGGACAAAACATTGACTGAACAAGTTAAACTGAGAGAAATTACTAGTTTTTAATGAGAGATAATCCTGACATCATCATGGTCCCTCAGTTTGGGACTTTCTTAAAATTCTAAACTTGAAGCCTACACCTGAAAAAGCTGAAACAAATCCTGCTTTTCTTTCTCTGTGAAACTAAAACTTGTTGGAATCTACCCTTTTACCTGTTCTTGACTATGGAGATGTGTTGGATATCATTTCCACAGCCCATTGTCTTCACATGTTGGATAGTGTTTATCATGGGACACTGAGATTCTCTACAAATTATCATTCTCTTACTCCCCCTTGTGTACTTTACTCAAAAGCAAATTCGTCTCCCTTATGTTTCACTTGTATGTGTTCATATACAAAACCTTTCTAGACAAAATTCCTACTCCTTTATCTCCCCTTTAAACTGGAACTATGGGAGTTCAGGATTTATTCTTACCAAAGTCTGCACTTACTGGGAACAGAAAGCTTTAAGGTGTTTGGCATCTAATGCATGGAATAATTTACAGATTGATTTTATGCTTCCAAACCTTATAACATTTAGCGAGTTTAAAGCTCCGACAAAATCTCTTGAAAGTGTTTCATATGATCAAGTTTTAATGATATTAATATATGTGTGTGTCTGCTAATTAATTTTACTCTTGAAACTGTATTGCTACTATTTCTAGCAAGGTCTCCCTTGTAACAGAGATTTTTATTCTCAGTGGGACCAACCTGGTTAAATAAAGGCAAATAAATAGATGATAACAAACTGGAAGTGAGGGATTTGAAAGAAGTGTGTGTATAATGAAAGTGGCTATTGGCCTGCATCATGACAAATGTAGGATATACTGTAGTATTTATGGATCTTGACCCATACAAGGTATTGAAACTGTATTATCTAATTATATTAACAAAATATGAGAGCACTCACAATCATTGGTGCTTTTTGGAGGTCACAGCTCAATAACTCTGAAATAACTTTGAAAACCTTTTTTGTCTTTGTAGTTGAATCAGTATTTTATCATAGAATCAGTCAGTTACTCTCAATTCCTGTAGTACGTTTATAGAGCACTAGGGGGCACTGTTGTCAAACGAAACTAAACTTAGTGTGCTAGTTCACTAAGGATTTTCATCTCAGCACAGGACAGAGGGACGCCACATTGTGTGTTTCTGACTCCATGGTGTGTTTGTGTGTCCTTCCTAGGCATGTGCAGATGTGCGGGCAGGACCTGTTTTCTGGCAGCAAATGGAAATCAGAGACCAGCTGACAGGAGAGCCCACCTTCCCCGAGTGGCTGTCCACGCACCCGTCGCACAGGAACAGAGTCACTCTGATGGACAGCCTCATACCAGAGGTACGGACGCACAGAGCCCTACCCCTGTCTGTTGTGTAGGAGACAGTGTAATTGTAGGAGCTGTTAGGAGGAGTCTTTATGGAGCTAATTAAGCATCTGGAGAGACGTGTGCTGACATGTGGAGAGAGAGAGGCCAGAGAGAAAAAGAGCAGAGGAAAAAAAAACATTTTCAACACAGGGGCCCGGATATCTGCTTAACAGCATTTCGTGGAGGCTCTGAAAGGAAACATTAGCAGCTCAATCTCACATGCTCACTCACTGTGCACGTACTGTGGTGGTCAATGGTATCTCCAGGCTATAGGGGAAATAAACAAGCAGTCACTAAAAGCATCTTCATGTTGCACATGTATGTGTGTGTGTGTTTGTGTCTGAGGCAGAGAGAGATTAACAGTGTATCAGGCAGCAATGAATTTAACCTTGACTGTGAGTTGGACTGTTGGTACACCGTCACATGCTCCAAGCACTACTGACGAACAGATGGGTAAACCACTAATTGTCCATCAGGTGCCTGTGTCGTTGAGTGTGTGCATGTTGCATGTGCTTGTGTGTGTTTGTGTGTGTTACATGTTTGGGACCATGCATCATTTCATATCCCTGTGTGGTAGCCTGACCTTTAGCAGCAGTCGTAGCAGAGGCCCGGCTGTAGCCACAGGCAGCGAAGTGATGAAGAATTGTTGTTTGGGGGAATTGTTGGCCTGCATTGTGTTTGTGCAGAGAAAACTCTCTGGCTCCGCTATCCGCTGCACCCTCCTCATCCCCAATTCATTCAATCCAGCATAGCGGCACATATGAGCCACTTAACAGCTGAGCTCAGTCGGGTGAAAATGATGCATAATGTGATGTTTTTAACCTTGCGAGGGGTGACAGCATCAGGCTAGTTAACCCGACTCCTGTGAGGGCACTCTGCCTCCACTAGTGCACTCATCATCCTTCAGCAAAGCGCATTAAGTCCACTGGTAGCATGAGAGGGGAGCCTGTTGAGTGGTGAAACAAAGTGCATGTGTGTGCGCTCGTGAGTCTTGCAGGTGACACTAAGTGTGAGATTAATGAGTTGTGTGTGTGAGACAGACAGAGAGGATGCGCCTAATTGTGGGGGAAGGGCTTGTGGTTCGTTCTTGGCAGCTCAGCTTATCCAACCCTTCTGGGATTGATATCCGTAACCAGCAGTCTGGTGTTGACTGGCTGCACCAACACGGTCAAGACTAAGTCATTTTATTTCTATAACTGACTTTTACATTTCACCAATATTTGGATTATCTTACCAAATAACTGGAAAAAAACGAATGGCATCCTGTCATTTGTGCTTGACTGAAATTTGCAAATATTATCGTACCACTGTCTTGTCTTGATGACCACTCAAAGCACAGTGTGTACACTATGCACATTATTACACATTAAACCCAAGGACTACTTCAACATGTGTCTGGGATCAAAACGCAGACCTTCTGGTTGGTGCACGACCCACTCTACCCCATAAATAAATACAGACCATTTAAACTGGGCTAGAATTTAGCTTGAAGCAGCGATGTGCCTGAGTACAACCTCAAAAAATCCGTAGCCCGGCTGCAAACTTGTACCTCTGTTTATTGTGTTTGTGATGTCTTCAGCTTCATGCATCTGTTTATCTCTGTACTTCGATCTCTGTCGTCTTTGTCTCTGGTCCTTCACATTCTCCTCTTTATCTGTCATCACATTCATTTCAGTTCACTGCTGCATTTTGATGATTTCTTATTCCACTACACTGCGAACAAAAACAACAAATGAGCCACAACTAAAGGGTTAAATACATCTTGTCTGTAGTTATAAGTCAGTGCATATTTACCTGTGAGTATGTCTGCTGTTTACTCATTTCTGTGATGAGATTTAAAGTTATTACAATTTATTTTGAATAAAAACAATGTGTTGTTTAAAATGGGATTTTTTTTCCTATTTTTATTCAAGAATGTGGTCTTTAGGTTTGAGGGTAGGACTTATTGATTTCAGATTTTGTAATTCTTTCACTCAAGATTCTGTGCTCGCGCTCAAATCGTTCTGCTAGATAATAATAATACATTTTATTTATACATCACCTTTCAGACATAAAATGCAGCTCAAAGTGCTTTACAAAAAAGTCAAAGACATGAAATATGAGATCAATAAGAACACTTTAGCAATAAAACAGATGTGCTCTGCTTTCCTCAAACTTTTTAGGTAGTTATATTTTTTTCTGTTGCTTCAGCTCTTGCCACACACACACTGCTATCATGAAACGTCTGCCCTCGGATTTCTTCTCTCTCTTTTCTTTTGCGCTTGGATTTTTGTTTGCAACAAATCTGTCAAAATTCCCCCCAACCAATAGAAATTCAGATGAAATGTTGGCAACCCAGTTAAAGTAACCTCTGTACGGGAAGTAAAGCTACCGCACCCTCAACGAGGGCGGGACAGTTTCATCAGTCTACACTACACCTGGGATTCTAATGGTTGGGGAATTTTGACAGACTTGTTGCACATAATAAATAATCCAAGACCAGAAGAAAAAATCTGTCAGCAGACATTTCACATGTGCACAGAGGCAGCGTCTGCACGAGGAGAAGAGCTGAAGCTGGAGCTCAGTTTGAGAGCACAAGCAGAGAAAGTCTCAGGACAAGCAGGGGCCATTTGAGTGCGAGTGCAGGTTTTTGAGTCGGAGCATTACAAAGTCTGAATGTGGAATCAATAAGTCTTGCTCCCAAACTGAAAGACCATGCTGTTTAATAAAGATAGGAAAAAAACATAGTTTTTTGTATTTCTTTATACTTGCTGCAGTAATGTTGTGAAATCACCTGTGTGACTGTTCTGCGTTGTGTCTGTGTCCAGGCTCTGGAGTTGAGGGAAAGTTGCGTCTGCCCCGCTCTTCCTGATACGGACCCTCGTGCCGTCTTCTCCAAGAGCGTCCAGGTGTTGCTGAAAAACGCTAAGGATCGAGAAAGAGGACCAGAGGGGGCAAGCAAGACCCGCCTGCCTCACAGCCCCGCCTCGCTCCCCCCTGCACTGCCTGCTGCTCTGCTTCCCCAAACTGCACCTCTCCCGTCCCCAAGTGTGGATCAACAGAGCAAAGGTGCTGTCCCAGTTGTAGCTTCAGAGACAGTAGCAGCCCCTGTCCCTGCTCCGGACAGACCACAGGACGGGTTGCAGATCAGCTGACAGGGAAGTTAAATCTTCACACTGGTTTTTTTTTTTCGGTGACTGGACTGGACTATTTACTGCTGCTAATAGATATTTCATTCATTTCAATTTCAGGGGTTTCTGGTGAGACTCCTACTGGTCAGTCAGGGTATCAGTGCAATAGAGGGTAGAGCCGGGGTTGATATTGTGAAAAAAGGAGACAGGGGTCTTTCTAGTTTAAGAGAAAATCATTGGAAAACGTTACAACAAATAAAAAGATTGAAAAATCAGTGGCTCTTCTAATCTTTCTATCGAGTGCAACACGCTGCTGGGTGAACTTCCAGAGAATGTTATCCATGCCGAGTGACGACAAAGGAGCCACATTAATTAGATAACCTCGAACAGGGAAATGCTGAATTAATTAGTACAGCTTCCATACATTGCAAGATTAATATGTGCATTATTCATGGCCACACAGCAACAGACGAGGGTAAGCACTTTCCGTGTGCATGTAGGAGGGTGTGTCCATGGGAGGCGGAGGACATCTACATTCTCATTATGACTACTACATTCTCATGCTACACACACACAGCAATTTATGCATACTCCATCCTGAGGGATTTAATGGTGTAAATTTATGCCAGGTTGTTTGCAGGTTTTCAAACGCAGCCCTCCGCACAGGAATGCCAACATGCGCCGTCAAGCTTTGAGAAATCTTTCGTGGGATTTTGTAAAATCTTATTTAACAAGGCAAGTTGACTGAGAGAACTCTCTTTATTAACAGCAACAGCCTGCAGGAGCACAATGAAGAAGGGGAGGGCAGTTATGGTTCATGTCTTGGTAGTCCTTTGTGTCTGTGCTGAAACAAAATGCACACTTGGTTCAATTGAGAAATCAATAGGGCATGTCTGTGTTTTCATTTGGGATAAATTGTTTTATTTGTGTCTCTCATTTTCGGTGCTGGATCTGTATCAGCTTGCAAAACATCAGCCTAAAGTCTTACAGCTGCTGTGGAAGCTTTGTTTTACTGCAAACAGGGAAGGTCTATATTAGAGTCCGTGTCTGCATTAGAGGAAGTGGCCAAGTGATTGGTTTTGTGCAAAACAGTGCAATGAAAAGCTGAGGCAATATCGGTTTTTGCATATCAATATCTCAGCAGAAATGTGCTCCGTTTGCAATTGGCAGGGAATAAAATTAATCTGTGAAGCAAGACAAAAGTGTAATTTTGGCTATTTTCCATTGCACATTCCACTTTTGATTCAAATGCTTGAAAGATCCACATTCATCAACAAGAGGAACCAGAATTATGGAAATACAGTGTGTTATGTAGCATGTGTGTTTCTGTGTGTGTGTGAGAGAGTGTGTGAGGAAATTATCAAGCTTCTGTGACATCGCACAACAACATCAAAACACTTCAGTCGTCACACCATCCAATTAGGACAGTGGGTGAAAGACGAGTGTGCCTTTTTGCGTGTGTGTGTGTGTTTGTAGAAACTCATTGATGAGCAGAAAATACCTGGCTGGCCTCTGACAGCTGATCAGACAGATGTAAAGTCTTGAAATCTCATAGACAAGATTGCACCGAGCCAGTCGAGATCTAATGAAAGCTACTAGAATTACAAAGAGGCCTCACCAAAGTGCTTCTGTAATGTCCCCAAACTGTTATGTCTTCTAAGTTGTTGAGTACGAGATCAATGTTGTGTTATCTCTGGGTTATAAAAGCTTTAGAGCCTTTTTTTGTGCAGGGACCTCCTCACTTTCTGCCCCAGAAGAAGAAAGACAAACCCAAACTGCGATGTGTTGAGGTGTTCCTCTTCCCCCGTGACACAGGTCTGACCTCTCTCAGGGCTTTTTTTAGACACGCAACCTCCATTCATTCGACTGGAGACTTCCCATTTCTCGGCCACATTGTTATGTGCACGCCGAACCATCTGGATGCAGCTCCCTCACCACTCGCAGAGAAATTGGAACTTGAGCAGGAAACAGATGACACACTCACACCCAGAGGTAATTGTAATGAGCGTGATACAATACACACACACTGCACTGCGTAATTGTAGCCTACTGCCGGAGTCTAAACAATACTGCAACAGAGGGCTTAATCACGGAAAACAAAGAGACAGCAGTCAGATGGATGGAAAGGACAGAAATAGAAAATAGACAAAGTGGAACCGTGGGGATCGACAGGAGAAAAGAAAGGATTTCATTTGAAGTGTGTGAAAGAGCATTCTTTTGGTGTGATTTACATACAAATAAAACATTAGATTTAAAAAAAAAAACAAACATTTGAGCTCAAATGCTGAAAGGGGAAAGAGCGATTCTGTTTGGTTTCTCTGTTCACATATTGTAGCCTCGGGCAGATAAGATCTGTCTCACGCACTGAGGGTTAGGAATCAGATGTCTGCTTAATGTCTGTAACTTCACCTCAAGTCTCTTATTGTTTTGTGTTTGTATATTCCTCCGCCCACTAGAGACATCCGACCGCTTCTGAGACCTCCGACTCAAACTGCTTGCAGGTATTTCAAGGTATTGACAAGCGGAGCAGCAGAGCTGAAAAGTAGACGGAGTGGTGAACGCAGCACCCCCACAGCAGAGACAGCAGAGACAGCAGAGTAGACGGGTACGAGGTAGACGGCAAACTCTCGATGCTGTTTCTCCAACAAAAACACTCCCAGAGAGAGTCAGGGCAGTGAGGGAGCAAACCAACACATCTGCTGTGTAGGTGTCTGAATGATGTCCCAGAATGCAGTCTGGCTGCCCTCTGACCTCCCTCTGGAGTGTTGCTCGAAGTGGCTCGTCCACAGTTTTATTTCTTGGATCCACACATACACACCCGGCAGCTGGCTGCAGTGTGTAGAGGGAATATGGTGATGGAAATGTGTGTATATGTGTGTGGTTGTGGTAAAAGTTCCTGTGTCCTTCCGCTGTGCATTAATTATACATGTGGCATGTGGGTGTCTGATTGAAATGAATATTTTACTGCTTTTAATCACTGCCATTGCCAGAGTGATGGAGCATCTGGCTGTGTTACCTGGGTAATTAAAGATGCTGTCTCACACACGCACACATGCAAGCCTCGGAGGTTGTGTCTGCAGTACGAGACAGACGTACTCCAGAGGCTTACCAATGAGTCACAATTAGATTTGAAATGTTTTAAAGCAAAGGGGCCCATAGAAAAATTGAAAATAAATGCTTTCTTTTTTTTGTTGCTTTTATCTGACTTTGATCAGCAAAAACCTTTTCAAATAGGCCAGGGACAGTGGAACTGCTCCTTTAGGTCATCTGGCCTGAGTGTTGGGCAGAGACTAAGTTATTTAAAAAATGCTGCTGTAGTTAAAGCAGACAGAATATTCTTGAAATGGAAAATGGAAAGATTACTTTACAAGACTGTTTGTTTAGCCACAACATTAAAGGTCCATCTTCTTCTGGATGAAACACTTCGTTTAGCTGTTGATGAATAAAAATCAATACAGTCTGCTTGGTGTCCAGGGGGTCATTTGCAGGGGCGTTTAATACTAAAATATTTTTTGGGAAAAGTTGGAATCATGTGGTTTTATGTGATGTGTTCCTTTTTGATTAGGTTCACTTTGGTTGGATGTAAGTAAATTTTGCCTGGGGCCCCCAAAGTCATTTGAAATGCTCCTGGTCGTTGGATAAATGAAGATACTTTTGAGACCAGGAAACAGACTCTACACATGTAAAACATCATAATAACTAATAAACCATTAATTTCCTCGCCACCTTTAACATCTTCTCAGCATGGACAGTTTGGTGTCACAAGTTACAGTGGCCCTTATTAGTTGTTAGAAAACTCATTTTAGCAGCGATCCAGCAGTTACTCCTACATCCGAGTAAATTTGACCACAGCTGTCTGGGAGCAGTTTGTTGCATTTCGCTCTGCAGTCTCAATTTGTCGCCTCCCGTGCATCCCCCCCCCCCCCCCCCCCCCCCCCCCCCCCCCCCACACTGAACATACCTGGCTGGCACCAGAGTTTATTTTTAGCAAATAGGGCAAAGCTGTGGTGCTCAGGTTGTTCTTGTCTGGTGCAGTTTAGTGTGTGATCTAAGTAGGTTGATAACACAGTGCTTTTTCCCCACATAAATACCCAGTGGAGTGCAGCTTTAATGTGAGCTAATGTTGTTCCTGATGTCTGCATCAGTAATACAGAACATTCTGTACATACTGTACCGTGCCAGAAGAATCCTCACTCTGTCAACCTTCAAGTTTTTATCATAAAGAGGAATTAACACAAACATAAATGAAAATTGACCTTCACCTCATACAAAGGACATCTATCGCTTCAAAGTTTGAACACTTATATTATACATATTATATCATAAAATACACACACATATATATATATAACTCATATAAAAAGGCCATCACAAGGAGCTGGTTGAAATGTGACCCCCTATAATGTCCGAGCAGTGCCTGGACATGGTAAAAATGATTCACTCACTACCTTTTGCATATTCATACAGTGCATTTACATGCAACACTTTCTCTATCACACATCACTTACACACACCGGCAAAGCAGTCAGGGGCAATTTGGGGTTCAGTACCTTGCCCAAGGACACTTCAGCAAGTGGAATGGGGGAATAGGGATCAAAATGCCAACCTTCTGCTTAGTGAACGACCCACTCTACCTTCTGAACCACACTGTGTGGGTCGTGTTGAATGTATGTATATATATATGTATATGTGTATATATGCATATTTTCTGTTATTGTTTAGTTCTTTTTCACTTATGTATTTTCTTGTGTATTTTGTACAAAGGAAAACATAGAAATGAATTAATAAAAAGTAAAAAAAAGTGATGATCATTTATTTCATTTGCTATGTTTACTGCATTGCTTTTGTGACGCTGTTTTCCTGTGAGCTGCTGTGGTGTGAACCCCAGTGAAGAACAGTCTGGCACAGGGTCATCGAGGCCATCTAGGTATTCTCTCGCAACACACAGAGCAGGTCTCCCTCTAATGGCTCCTCGTGTCCTCTCTGTTTGCCTTATCGCCTTGATCTGTGCTTGTGCGCGCGCGTGTTCTCGGTTGAACTGGTAGAGGTCTTTATAGTCTGGCTGCTCTGATGCTATTAGAGATTAGGATGTGAACACGGCCCTCATCTGACTGCATCAATCCCAGCCCTCGCATCGGTATCACATTAATACTAACAACGTCAGATGCAAACTTTGTAGCTCTCTTTACCCTCCTCTCTCGCTCTCTCTCTCTCTCTCTCTCTCTCTCTTTACATCTGCTCCTCTGTCAGTGTTGATTTAAATCTGAATCACCAGCCGTCTTCCCGCTCTTTCAACAAGGAGAAGGTGCGATCTAATGAAGGGAGCGAGGGAAGGAAGATTGCTGAAGCAGAAGGGGGACTGGAGGATGTGGAAATGAGATGAGATGAAATGGTTTAAATCAGTCCTCCTCAGGTGCTGTGACACCGGTAGCTTTCAGTGTTCAGAGTGCATACATCAAGTTACAACTCGGGGTAAGTGTATTCAGAGAGCGAACTAGTTCTTTTTATGGGCGTGGGAGTGAAGCGGACAGCCGCGCAGCAGTTAAGCAGGTGAGGTAGCAATAAAGTGAGATTAAAAGCTTGTTGATGACGGCAAAATTAAAATCTGAATCGACACAGAAATTTAATTTAAAAAACACTTGTGATTACAGAATCCTACATTTGCCTCGTAATACTTAGGGAAAATGATATAACGCATTGCTATTGCTTTAAAAACCCCTGCAGAGCATTTGGGTGGCCACACTATCAGTACAGACCTTTAGTTTATTTTCTTCATTTCCGTTTCTCTCAGTGCGTTATAGTCTTCCTCTCACCACCTCTATGATCCCTGGGAGTCCATTAACACAACCTGGGAGGGAGGAGTTCAGGCTGTCAGTCAGTGTCAGGCATATTCATCAAACTGTCACGGACCTGATTGGGCATTTAGACCTACAGGACTGCACAAGAGGCAACACCTGCAGCCAACCCCACTTCTCTGTGACGTGTCATTTACATGATACTTTCTATAGAGTATAATTTTTACGTTATCATGATTTGTTTTACTTGATTTGAACACAACATATCTGGCTTGTCAGTGCAAAGGAAGCAGCACAGAGAGGCCTGATAAGTCCGATTTTGGAGCCTCTCAGCTGCTGAAGGAGTTGTACCATGGTTTGTGCTTTTGCCTGTGTTGTATAAACAGGTATGTTTTCTGCTGTAGTTATATTTTGACCTAGCCAAAAAGGTTTCTCATCCTAGTCCAGCTGTGTTCAAAGAGCTTAGGTCAGGTTTGCCCTTGTTACCTTTGCCAAGGGGGTTAGCAGGTTAGCAGGATTACACAAAAACTACTGAACTGATTTTTATTTTTTTCAACTTAGTGGAAGGGCAGGGTATGGTCCAATGAGGAACCTTTAACTTGTGGAGTGAATTTGATGAAGGGGATCGATCCAAGATCTTTTTTTCACTGTCTTTAATGGTGCGTTTTTATGAATTTCTCAATAAATATGGTAGAGATTCAAATCTGGCATATTTAAAGGATGGATATTTATTAGTGTGTGTAATTTGCTTCAGCCGGATAAAATTTCAGGCGACTGTTGAGCCTCGGTGATATTATGAGCTGCTGTAGTTTTAACTGCCACTGAGAGAAGAATAATAATGAATGGATTAGGTCGTCTCATCTACCTACTTCTTGGTTGGTAAACTAAATGATCCTGATCAGCATTCATCACGAGGCAACACGGTGTAAATGATGCTGTTTCAAGTCGGAATTCCTGCATGGAGGCATTTGATGTTTTTTGTTGTTTTCTTCTGTTTGAAGAGAAGTGGTTCCCAGTTGCTTCAATTGTATTGGATTTGGCTGCAAACGCCGTTTACCCCTGAAACTCCAAATGGGTTTTGTGGACTCAAACACTTCACCCACCACTCCATCGGTAAAGTGGTGAGTAGATAATAAGTGCATTTTCATTTTTCGGGGAACTAATCCCTTTAAGGGTTAGGGTAAGGGGCTAGGGAATGTATTATGTCAATGAGTGTCCTCACTAAGATAGAAGTACAAACTGTGTGTGTGTGTGTGTGTGTGTGTGTGAGACCGCCCACGTGGTCCAGAGAAGAAACCTCATCAGGGTAAGAACTGAAAACACCTGTGTGGGTTCACCTGGGCCGCGTCACGTCTCCAACACGAACACGAAGACAACATACGGGACAACATGCGGAACAACATGCGGGACAACATACGGGACAACATGCGGAACAACATGCGGGACAACATGCGGAACAACATGCGGGACAACATGCGGAACAACATGCGGGACAACATGCGGAACAACATGACTCCGTTCACTCTGAATATGACTCTAAGTATCGCAGATGTGTTTCACTTAAACACTGTGAACACAGGATGGGAGCCACAGTGAGACCAGCAGGAGGCAGAGACGACGTTAGAAAACGGATTAATAAAACCCAAGTAAGAGTTCTGCCTTATTTCGAAGCACGTTTACAGAATATGTTTTATATTTACATGAAGAAATGCGTGAAGAACGATGACTTACTAAGATTGAAAGTGCCAGAAGTCTAAGGATAAACTTCCCTGCATGCAAACATCCGGTTTGTTTAATTTTATAAAATATTACACAATCTACCGTTAAGTTAAAGGTTGCTGTTTATTAACATAAAACATTTTATAACTCTATATTTAGGTTAAAATATATGATCTGCCATTTTTTGTTAGGCTAAACATTACACAAGTTACTGTTTCAGCTAATACATTCTATAAGTATAAATGTATTAACTTCCAACACCTTCAGTTAAAAGTTGCTCTTTATTAACTTCATAAACACTATAACTTGTATTGGTAAGTTGTTTAAGGTACTAAATGCTATAAATAAATAAATAATATAATAATATTAGGCTAAACATGCTGTAAGTTATTCATTATGGTGCATGATCTCATTTCAAATGTATTGGCCTAAAATACCCTGTTAAGTTAAAGTTTGCTGCTTATAAATGCTATAAATTTAATTTTGTTAAGCCCAAACATGCTAGAAGTCATTGTTTGCTAGGTCAAGCAATGCAGACGTGGTGATTTAAGATAATGCATGCTATAAGTGTAATCGTATTAAGCTAAAACATGCTATAAGTTAACTTTCATGAGGCTGATATAAGTTAAAATTGATTAGCCTACAATGGCCTGTTAAGTTACAAGTTGCTGTTTATTAACCTAATAAATAAAAGGTTAACCTTATCAAGCTAAAATATGCTATAAGTCATTGTTTATCAGGCCAAACATTATACAAGTTCTTGTTTAAGGTAATACATGCTTACAAGTTTTATTTTATTATGCTTAAACATACTGTGAGTCATTGATTATTAGGCAAACTATTACACAAGCTATTGTTAAGAAATGATCATCCATTTCTTTCTTTATTGTCCCTACAATGTTACTTGGTTGCTGTATTATGTCTCCTCAGCCAGAGGCATTATGTTTGTGATGTCACTCATTTTCACGAGGGATATCTCAGGAACACCTTGAGGGAAATTCTTCAAATTTTGGCTGAAATATTCAATTGGACTTGAGGATGAATTAATATTTTGTTTGTCAAAGGTCACCGTGACATCAAAACATGTTTCTGGACATATCTCAAGCATTTGTATGCTAATTATGAGAATATGCCTTTTAGTAAATCTCTCCAAAGTCCTCACTTCATACGTCGGGACAGACATCTGCCACTTGACTGGTTGGCGGAGACATGCAACCTCAAGGCAGTAATGGTTTGTCTTCTTCCTGGTACTGGTTACTCAGGGAATTGGGAGTTGCTGTAGGCATTACTGTATGTGTGGGTATAGACAGACTGAGCGTATGTGTGTCTGCCTGCTTACAGCTACTTACCAGGGATGAGGGATTAAGCCTGAAATAAATTAGAATAATTTCAAATTAATCCTCATACGTTTTGTTTCTATGATGTTTGTTTTAAATTTGACATTATGATTCCAGCTTACTGCCAGGAGGAAACCAGCATAACATCTGACGAAACCTTAATGCCAGACACTACATGCTGGTAGTTGAGGTGCACTAAATAGAATTAGTGCCAGAACCTTAGTGACTGGGAATAACTGCATGCTTTCTGCTGGTTTGAGTCCAGCAGAATTCTGTGAGTAACCTTGATAGCTTCAGCTTGGAAATTGTAAAGAAAAAGCCACAGAGCCCTTATTAAACCAAAGCACCGACTCGCATTATCCCTCAAAGTCCCACAGATCTGCCAAAAAAATGAAGTTCCACTGTGCCGGAGTGTGAGTGTGAGTGTGAGTGTGAGTGTGTGTGTGTGTGTGTGTGTGTGTGTGTGTGTGTGTGTGTGTGACTGTCTAATTCAGACATGCATGTAAAAGGGGAGGGTGTTGAAAACTAGTGTTGAGAATCTTATTTTTGTTCTCCCACATATCTTCTCAGTTCAGCTCCCCTTCACTTGTCCTCTCAGAAAATCCCATCTATCCATACCATCCATCCATCCTCACTCGGCTCAATCAGTGCTGTCTATTCGCTGTCTCGTTGCCATGGTTTCCATTATGCTTCCTGCCTGCTCTGGTTTGAAGGATAAAGAGCTGATGATGGTGAGTATCTAGAGAAGGGGAGAAACAAAGAGGCAAAATGGTGAAGGATATTCTGTACTTTTTGTCACTGCTTGAATATTGTCATCTCACTCTTACACACATGTACACACAGGCGCACACACATAATTGTGGTCTTCGATCCACATCCCCTGGGTTCCTGGTAAGGTTGGAAAGCAGCTCTATGGCAGTACTCCCCCTTGGCGTCAGATATTTAGCTCTAGCTAGTCTTATCTTTTAACTGATCGATAAGCAGCTGGTACAGCACTCCCTCTACTCTCTACGGGACAGGCTGCAGCTACGCAGGACTGCACCGAACCAAATCAGCCTGCACCAGCCTTTGTTACGCTCAGTGACTGTGCTGCACACTGGCCAGCAATACAGGGAAAGAGGGGATTTGCTCTGAAAAGCACTTGATGACTGTAAGTGCATGCAATAGTGCCCGTGTATGTATGCATGCATGTTCGTGCCTTGTGCTTGTGTTCAGGCTGTCAGAAATCAGGCTGAAAATGTGGACTTTATTTAGCTGACCTGTTTGGAGAGTGGGGAGGCAGATTGTCGGGGAGTGTGTGTGTGAGAAAGCAGAACAGGGAAAAAGGAATTCAGTGAGGGAGGGAAAGAAAAGGGAGCTTAAACTCAATCCTTTCTCCGCCACACACATCACCCCCTCCGCTGTGATTTTTTTTTTTTTTTTTTCACCCCCTATCCCCCACTCTTATTGTACGCTTCTTAGGGCCTTCCTTAACTTTTAATAAGACTCTTTAATAAGTCCCCAGATCATGGCTCGGTCAGTCAGGGCTTCTATTTCAACACAGCTCTGCTTAATCTCACTCTAAAATAGATTTGCTCCCTTTCCTCTCTTACTCTCAGCCCCTCTGCCTTCGCTCTGTATTTATCCACAAGATGGTAAAAGTACTTAATAAACTTCTGGGGGATCAAGCAAGGTTCTATCATCCTCTGTGGTTGGTGTACACAGGCAATCGGGTATATATGACTGGGGATGTACAAGCTTAATTTCTATTAAGAAGGCTCAAGAGGAATGTTTTTGAGAGGAAATACCTTGGTTTTCACAGAAAAGGCAAATTCGGCAAAAGTGAAGATATATGTTTGGATCTAGGAACTGATACTGAAAATGTAAAAGTCAGAAAAAGCGTTGGGCCATGTTGAAATTCTGTGTCTGTTATTTAAAATGTTTTGCCTTCTGCGATCAATTCACCAAAAAAGATTTCCTCGTTTCCGTGGTGTGCATGGTGACGCTGCGGTGTCATACTTTAGTTTCAGTCTCTTTGGCCTACTTAGGCTTGTTGTAAGTAGCACACTGAGCTGCGTCTACTTTCCCCGTGGACTCAGGCTGAATAATTGAGTGGTGCTGAGGCAGGGTAATAAGCTACACTGCTGCTGTAATAACCTGCTGGTCAACCTGTGTGTGAATGTGTGTGTGTGTGTGCTCCAGTGCCGTAATGACTGCTATTACTCATGGTTAGAAATTAGCACCTGCCAAATGTGGGTGATTTTATGTAGTAGTTGGTGAATTTGCTTCACTGACCAGCCATGGTGACAGGTAAAATAAGAAGCACGTGGAAATAAACGATGACGTTTCAGCAGGATTTTGTGACATTTCTCAATGCAGATTGAATCTCAAGTCTGCTTGTCTCACTCTGACCCCAACAATGAGACCTGAGGAGTTGCCAGGTCAACTTGAGTATACGCGAACTACACTACGGTTCAAACGAATCACGTCAGGTTAGCCTGGAGGATTTCAAATAATATATTCATATTTTCCAATTAATACATTTCTGAAAGCTATTAACTCAACATTTATTCATTTAGTATCTTTTAAGAATTCTGTGAATCAGATTTTCAAGAATGACAGGGAGACACTTTCAAAGCATTGAGACTTCCCGGGGGGGGTCACTACTGAATTAAATCTCGAACCAGTGTTAATTTAGTCCGAACACGTTCATTATTTCATCCAACTGATTTTAAGTTCAGTCTGGAAAGATGCAACAACATTTTCAAATCTGAGAAAGAAATTGACAAGAAAAAAAACGTTGACCAAAAGAACCCTGTACAACAGCCCATAAATCCCAAACCGTAGTTTCAGTTTTTTCAGAACTGCTGTTGATTTTATTCTGTAATGTTGTAGGCCTTAATGGTAGTGTTGTTCTACATCGTGTTATACAGTAATTGTTCAGTTATAAATCATCATTATGCAAAGAAAGCAAGCTATGAACTAACCAACAGACTTTATTTAAGCCCACTTTTTACAGAGTCTGCCTCACCTGGAAGCAATGCAGCATCTCATTGTTGTGAGATCCTTGGCATAATGTTTAAAAATTATTTTATTTTACTTCTGAACATCAGGTTACGTAGCATTGTTGGTGCGTTATTGTTGTGCTGCTGTTCACCAGAATCACCAGAGAGATGATCTGAGAGCGTAGGAGGAGAAATGTGCGGCCATTCAAAGAGACATTTAGAAAATGACACATTTTGGGGTCAAGAAAAAACATTCCGTACGTTTGTGTTCTGCTTTCTTCAACTAAAGTGTATAGAACTACACTTTTTTTGTCTACAATATTATACGTTGATATGTTGCGTTTATCATTTTAACGATGTTGGTGCCATCTCTTAGTTGTGGAAAAAAGCATTTTACAACTATATTTGTCATCGCCTTAGTTAACCAAATTAACTCCACAGTCCAGGCAGTCTGAGAAGTGAATGTTTACATGACGACCTTTACAGAGATTGACAGCAGAGCCCTGACATCCTCAGCCTGATTGAATCCTTTCTCTGTACCGGCCTCTACAACAAACTGTGAGGTTTCAATCAGACGAAGTTGGTGGAGAGTGAGTGGAGGTCTCGTCTCACATCAAGAAGCATATGTGACCTGCTGATGGAGACCGTCCAGCGCTCCACTCCATCTGCAGACGATTATGACCCACATCCCTGCCGTTCAGCTCTGGCAAGTTTAAATATTTACTTGAAGAAATAGCTTATTTGCCTATATAATCATGCTTGAATATTGTAGAGCTCTTATTAGATTATATAGATACGGCTGATTTAAAAATGAAAAAAATAAAATCGAGTGGCTGATGGCTTTTGAAATCCACCTTCCACAGTGGCAGGTGGACGAAAAAGTTAATTTCCAACCCTGGTGTTACTCCAGGGCTTCGGAAGCAGACGGATTCTATTAAAGGAGCCAGACGTGTTATATGAGCATGTGTGTTTTTGTTATGTCTGAATACAGACACTCAATCTGTTGTGTAAACTGTGTCTCCCATGAGTGTGTTCACAGAGATCATCAGCCATTGATTTGAAGTTAAAGAACAAGTGTCCTTCATCACTTTCTCATGCTGCTTGTGACTTAAAGCGTACTATCAAATATGCAGGGCCTTGTTTGCATTTTTTATTTGATTTCATAAGCTGTATATTAATGTTCATAATACTTATGAAGATTTATGATTTTTATTCATAAAAAAGTCATTTATTATATTCAACTATTTTATCCAGCCATTTTGTTTGTGTTGATAAAGCACTGAAGTTCTGTACAAAAACATCACTACTCTGCTGTGTGTGTTCACGTGCACATGCACATTCACAACTGCAAAGGTGGAACATATGTTGAAGGACAATTAGCTGAATCCAAATTTCAGGCACATATGCCAATGTAGCCCTGTAAATGTTTTATTAAATATGGTATTTATGTGACCTACCTCTGACATGAACTCTGGACATAATACGGTTTTGGCCTTTCACACATGAAAACCACAACAGGAGATTCTTCGGGGTCACACAAATTCATAATAAATCTTGAGTGTTTTGGTGCGGCATCTGGGCCGAGCATGCAGAAGCTGAATATGACGTATAAAGTCCACTGCTAATGACACTGCCCCTTATCGCCAAAATCTCTATAATATCGTCTGTCGCATGTCAGAAATGTCATGAACACGCCCACTCACTGTGAATTCTCCAGATGATTTCCTGCTGTATACTCACATGGGCTCAAACAGTTCATCCGGACTCTTATAGGGTAGAAAGATTGTCCTGAGCAACTGACTCAGACGTTTGTGTTCTCACATGCAGCCCCTCCTGATAATTTAAGTAAAATGTCCTGGGTTCAGTTTGTCTAAAAGCAACTTTGGAGATTCTTGTACTTCGAAGAAAGATATTCCCCTCTCTCTGTGTGTGTGTGTGTGTGTGTGTGTGTGTGTGTGTGTGTGTGTGTGTGTGTGTGTGTGTGTGTGTGTGTGTGTGTGTGTGTGTGTGTGTGTGTGTGTGTGTGTGTGTGTGTGTGTGTGTGTGTGTGTGTGTGTGTGTGTGTGTGTGTGTGTGTGTGTGAGAGAGAGCCAGTGTGTGTGAGCCATTGTAAACCGGTACACAACTCAGCAGTCCCCCCCGCCAACCACAAGTATCACTCTACAGCTGAATGAACTCTTCCCCTGCTGTAATCTCAAACTAGCATCACTTAGATCCCATCAATTCTTAATGCACAGTCCTTAACCTGAAATACTTCAAATTCACTCTAGTTTCACTCTCCCTTGTCCCCTTTCATCTCTCCCTCTCCCCTTTGGATGAGTGACTGACTGCCTGCTTGTTTGATTTGTTGGTTCTATTTAATTCAAACGTAAATGATAAGAAAGTTTGGGTGCTCAACAGACACTTATATCACACCTTCTGATGCTAGTATTCTTTCTCCTTCTGCTTTGTACCTTTTTACAGATGAAAGCAACGTCTCCTGGTGACTGAAACATGACAAATCGGAGCGAGTGGGGAGAAAAGCCATTCATCAAAAAGTTGGAGTTGACAACTGTTTTCTTCTCGTGTTGTTTGCAGGTGAGTCTGTTCTTTCAGCTTGCTTTGTGTTCCCTTTGAAGTGACTTGTTCTTGTACTGTGTGTGTGTGTGTGTGTGTGTGTGTGTGTGTGTGTGTGTGTGTGTGTGTGTGTGTGTGTGTGTGTGTGTGTGTGTGTGTGTGAGATGTATGGCACTAGAAATTCTCCTCGTTTTACGTGCAACAGTTTGCTGCAGACGTTTTGGCATTGAAACCTAAAATTCCCCAACCAATAGATTTCCATGTATGATGTTGATCAACGGAACCGTCACCACCTCATCTCGTATGCTTTCACTTTACTTCTTACGAGGGCATCATGACTGATGCATTTGAGTTGTTAACTGGTCGATTTATCACGTGAGATATGTTTTTTTTTTTTCTGACCATATGAGGCAGTTACAGAGACGTTTTGGTAAAGTATTGTACCAACTCTAAATGTGACTTTTCAAAAACAGCACCCCCTAATGCATATCTGCTGTAAAGGCATTGCCACTTTTGTATTACTGCACCATGCTTAAACTGCAGATGAGCGACAAATCTACAATGATGCACAGTGTCGGCTACCAGTTTTGTCAAGTAGTCGAGTAATGTGTGAAAACCCTTCTTCTGGCGTCCCTCACCAGCGGTTACTTTCTAACCAGGTTCAGTAGACCACTAGCCAGCATGAACCATATTTAATTTTAAATAGTTATGTTACTCTCCAGATTTAGTGACATTAATAATGCTCTCAAAATAAAAGACTATGCTCTTAATGAAAGACCGGAAATAAACTCCATATAAATTCGTCCTGTTACACAACTAACTTTTGATGTACGAACACTCTCGGTCTGAGTCAAAGCTGTTTGAGTGACCGATGTGTCCTCGCAGACACAACTGCTGTGTGTTGCATCTCAACCTCCAGCATTATTTTGAGGCTATACCCATTACCGAGCCAATTGTGTGCGTGTGTGGAGGATGAGTGTGTTTGATCATGAATACTTTCCAATTTAAAAAAACAAACACACAAAAAGTAAGACACGAGGACCCTCCCCCTTTGACTGTTATCTCTCACACACGCACACACACACACACACACACACACACACACACACACACACACACACACACACACACAGGGCCCTAGTGGCTGATAAAGACCTTTTTGGCAAAGGCTCTTCTCTGTGCTGTGGGCTCATTAATGCTCTGAGTGTGTCCCTGTGACTGAGGACTAAGCCCTCAGCTCTTATCAACAACACCAGGCTTGGTTGGCTACTCTGTCACACACACACACACACACACACACCCACCGGATTATGAAGAGTGCGGATAAGTCGCCAACATCAGTTCAGATATCCCCTTACAGGACAATGACAGACACCCCCTCTCCCTTCCCACTGTCACCGTCATGGATAGTGTGTGGGGAAGGGGGGTGCACTGCTTTCCAATTGATCCATTTGTGTTTGTTGATCCATCTGTACACAGTTGCTGTCATGGATAGGTCAGTGTGTGTGTGTGGTGTGAACTTTTGTGCTTTTGTTGGGTGTGTCATCTTAACACAGGATGACATAAAAGCTTACACCTCTTTCCTTGCGGGGGCCATTTGTTTCCTCCAACACACACACCCACACACACGTGTGCAAACTGTGGGGTTATTTCCATATTTATTACTGTGCTGTTCTTCTGCTCCACAAATTGATGGTGTGTTTGCGTGTGATTAAATGGGTGTTGGTGCAGAGTAACGTTACAGGCCTGGTTCAGTGAGGACTGTGTGGGCGGCTGGTGGTTTATGGCTCTTTCAGATTGGTGTGTGTGTGTGTGCGGATTGTTTGTTTTCATGTATTGTCTGAGTCCTCAGGCTGTGTCTTTTCAGCTTTGGGGAGAATTATTATTACTTCTTCCCCAGGGAGAGCAGAGGTGTGACATACTGCAACACCCACTATCCACCACTACTCCCCACCACGTTCCAAAAGACACACACAACTATTGATGCATCATCCCCTTCATATGTGTTAACACCAGGGTCATGGAGTAGTCCCCCTGGACTTTAAATCGGATGTCTCCTGCACATGATCAGGGAACAACATGTTCACATGCAATCAAATGAGTTCATCATTTTGACTCTACTTTCTTCTCTCTAATAGTTGTATTATTAAAAAGTCAGGTTTTAAGGAATGTTATACAGCGGCCTCATTTTCAGTTTATGCATTTTAACAAATGTTTTTATGGCTTTTGTTTTTGATTTTTATTGGCCCTGGGGTCATGACAAATGTTACGCTTATTAAAGTCAAAAAATGTAAATCACCTAAATTAATATTATAGTTTTAACAGCAGTAGTCGTATTGTTTTACATCTCCATGCTCTTGGTTCTTGCCTTCAGGTTGAGGCTGTTTTGGAAGATGCAGGGGACTCTCCTCACATCAAATCCTCTTTCCCTTTAGTCCAGCCCTTCCTTTACTCCTGTTAAGGGCAGCAGATGTTGACTTTACAGCATACAAAAATATATATTTTTCTATGTCATTTTCAGCTTTTTAATCTCAGCTCTCTGTGCAAGAGAACAAGTGGACCGGATGTCCTCTGGTGAGTTCAGATCTAATCACGTTGAAAGGCAGCCAGTGTAGCCTGCAGCGCTCAATAATTGGTTGACCTCAGAAACACTCTATTACCAACTATTTCTGAGGATTTGATATTTTACGGCTGATGCTAAAATCCAGACGGCTGGTACTAACTATGGTTCTCGCCGCTTTACTGTCTAATTCGTTAAATTGGCCTCCCAGATTTGGACCAGTCAGGCAACTGGCTTCTTATTCACAGCCATGTTAACATTACCATGGCTAATTAAAGGCTTCATCTGGGGCCTGGAGAAATGGAGAGGCAGGAAATGCAGAGTTTAGAGAGCAACAGTGGGAAGGCTCCGACAGTGATGACGGGACTCAAGGACCCAATCTGAAGTTGCCGTTTGGCCGTTTACCTATAAAAGGTAATATGAATATATTTCTGCCTTTTGGATGTAATCTGTGGTTGGTGCGAGGGTAAGGCTGGTGTGTGTGTGTGGGGTGGGGAGGGGGGGCTGTTGGAGTGTCTGGTGCACCCATGTGTTTCTTTTGTCTGCTGAGGGAGTTGAGAAGCATCTCTTTAATTTGGTCTATAATGGAATTTGGCCCAAGGGTATGCCATACTCTTCTGAGAAATGGCAGTATGAGAGGAGGATGAAAAGAGGTGGCAGTGGGTTGGCGAGGGGACAAGAGGAGAGATGGCAGAGCGGGGAGGAAGAGAAGAAAGAGGGGGGGGGGGTGGCATATGGATGGAAGATGAGAAAATGTACGGAGGGAAAGGGAGATGTAAGCGAGGCTGGGGGAGGACGAGGCATTGCATCCTCAGTCATCTGTGAGACTTCATAAGTACTGGGTGCATGGACGAGTGGCTGGCAGTCAAGTCAATATGACATATGAATATTGCAGGAGCCATTCTCTCCCCTCCTGCCCTCCTCAATTATTAATGTCTGGCTCAGAGTTGGCTCAACTCTTACTTGAGGCCTTCCCCTCCACCCCTCCTGAAAACAAGTGAGAAACAGACAGATGGACAAACAGACATAAAAACTTGAGTGTTGGAAGCCCAGTGGACAGGGAGACACGTTCACATGAGGAAGAGAGATCTGGAACAGCATGCAGGGACTGAGATTAGGTTAATCTACTCATATTCCGATCATTGATTTCTATTGCAGAAATAAATTAAGTTCATTACGTATTTTCTGCCGTGCGTCATCATTCCAAAAGGAAGGAAATGTCCATTCCAATGGCCAAATGATGTTTTAATCAACGCTATTACTAAATATGGATATACAGGCTGCCAAGCTCAGAGTACAGCATTCTCAATTTCATGCCTGTGTGGTTAAAGTAATTTTCTGTGAAGAAATGTTATAAGCTAAGTGTGCTCTTAAAGATAGAGAAGCACCCGGTCATTGTAGTTTGAGGCACCAAGCCTGATGCCAAGATCTGTTAATACTGCATATTCACTGATGTGTTAATATTAAATCCTTGTGATGGGTGTAGAAGAGACTCAGCTCATTGACTTTTGAGTCTTTTCCATGCTGTGCAGTTGTGTGAAGGTGTTGAGGTTACATCACATTCAGAAGAGTTTGTATCTGTTTTTACTTTGCTAAAAAATATAGGCCATACACAGACCACTGTCCAAGTATTTGGACAATTCTACATTCTTCAGGGTCTGAGCCTCAGCCATTTTAATTTAAAATAAAGTAATGGATACAACAGTAAAATGAGAAGTATCAGCTTAAACTTTTTTTTCATCATCAATATAGAAGGAATTCAGTAGTAGATCTTTTTAATACTGGATTTAAATCATCGAATCCAGAGTGCCCACGTCGGTCTCTAAATGAAGTGTGGTCCGGTGCATTGATGGTACATTGTTTGTTGAAGCAGCAGAAAGTAACTGGGTAAGTGACTTGGTCTTGGTTTGTAGGCAATGGCAGGGTTTCACTGTTATTGTACAGCAGCATTGTATGCACTTAAATAGGTTGTCACAAGGCATTTTGCACAAACATTAAATAACACGATTTTGTTTGTCCCTGTCCAGTTATTTTTGAGGCCTGGAAATGTTGGATATATGTCCCTCAGAGTTGTTTCTATATTAATGTAACAATACTCAAATTAAAGCTGAGACTTATGTGGAGTATCCATATTTCTTTTCAAACGGCATTAAAGAAAAATGTGTAACTGTCCAAATTCTTCAGTCTGAATGGTTTATTACACTATATTGATATCTATCAATAGTAATTACAGAGGTATTGTTTAGTCTATGTTAAGCAGTGCACAATATCTGTTTATTTTTTTTTACCTCTGAAATAGGGCTGGGGGATAAAACGATAGCGATAATTATCACGATATAACTTTTCCGCGATAAGAATTTAAGACATGTTCGTTCGAACTTCCATGTTTTGACAGACCACACGAACAGTCAATGAGAATGGCACCGAGCTGAAAGCCACATCAGGTTAGGTTGACTCGCACAGAGCGGAGGAGCAGCAGCACACGTGCTAATGTTTGGGCTCCTGCAGAGAGGACGACTCTGCATCAATGCAGTGACTGAACATAATCAATTCATGTTTTCCGCTACATTCATAGCTTTAGTGGGTTTCCACCGCTGAATAATTATAACCACCGCTGCTTTAGGATCAGATCAGACGCTCATTAAAGGTCCAGTCGTCCTGTGTCAGAGTCTCTGTTGGAGTCTGCTTCCTCCTCACTCCCCCTCTGACCTGCACTCACTTCACACAAACACCAGCACTGATCACAAGTTATTAGGACACATACAGGACTGACGTTTACTTTGTTTGTTTGATTCTCTAGAGATTATGAGACACATGTTTAAACCTGCTACACAACACAACACGGTACGTGACGCGCACGGTCAGGACATCAGGGTTAAAGTGACCAGAACGATCTGGAGTCAATATAGAATAGTATATAGAAGCTTTGAAGGAAATAAATACAATTTAAGCTGTGTAGCTGTTCCACTGCATACTTTATTTATTTGCTGTAGCTAGAAATCTGCCAAGAATGTATAATAGTAAAATATTGTATGATTTTTTTTTTTTCTAAAATATGTACCAAATATGAAATTATTTTATCAGTACATAGACATGTGATCTCTGACATTCCAGTTTCCACCTACGTTCTACTGGCTAAACTGGTGATATGCAACACATAAATTACACTGGCTGTTTGGAGGATAACCATTAAAATGACTGATAACTTGTGTCATTTCCAATTAGCGTGAAGTATTATTTAAAGGCATTAAAGCGTGACATTAAGCAGCGAGTGTGTCACATCAGATAAGTGAGAGCCGATAACCTTAAATGTAATGCATGCATGAAATAAAGTTTTGAATAGGTCAGGATGTCTACACTGATGCAATGTGACTGTTAGTCCTTGAATGACACCATCGCTGGGCAAACGGATACCATGACGCCAACCAGGTTGTCGACATTACGGTTCCTGTTGACCTTTCCGGCAGGTGAGGGAGGGAGGTATGATGGAGGGAGAAGTTGGGCAAAGAGGTGCTGTGGAGTGTGTATTACGGTCATAGGCCACCTTTTAGGGACAAAAAAGTCAGTCAATTGGAGACAAAGGCTGTGTCCAATTAGGACAACAGTGATTTTGGGTCAGTGGATAAGGTAAAGGGTAGGTTAAGTCTCCAGGAAATGAATGTAAGTCTATACAAAAAGTCCACTATGGCAGCGTCTGTGTGTGTGTGTTTGTGAGAAAGCCAGAGGGTGTGCTGGGTCAGTGAGCTTGACGGGGTGCTGGCAGGAGATGGGCACAGCGGCAGGCTGTTCAGGGTGTAGGAGATCTCCCCCAGCTGGGTATAAAACTCAGAAAGTGGATGTCAAGGTCTCCCAAACAATTTACACACTCCACACAAACACACCCACACACCTGTGCAAGCATAATTCCTGTATCCGCACACATGCACATACTGAATGGTGACCTTGTTGGGCTGACAGAGTTAGCAGGAGCAACAGCTCTCTTTGGCAGCATCATCTGTTTGCCTGTGTGTGTGTGTGCGCGCGCGTTTGCACTGCCTGTGTAGTTTTCGTTAAGCTCCCGTTGGACTCTGTTACTTCCGTTACATATCCACAAGTTGAGGATTGGTGCAAGAAAAACAAGATGGGGGTTGGGGGGGTAGGTTAAATAAAAAAAGTTGTTTTTCAGTTTGTCTTCTGTGCTTAAAGTGGATGTAAGAAGAACTTGAATCAGCTAAACTGTTGAGATACAGTGAAGTGAGTCTTTGAACTGAGCTGATGAAAGCAAAATTGACAGGTTGCATGTATGCAGACATGAACCTCTGTTGCACCAGGCCAGGGCCCGATATGGAGCCAGCTGAGAAACCGCTCCTTTTGAGACCTGGCCCCTGACTATTTTCCCACTAAAAGGGCTTGGAACCAGTTCTAGATTATCTTATCATCTGTAGAGAAGTGCTATTAGTCTTTATCTTGGTCTTGTTTGGATGCTTGTGTAAAACAAGTAAGTGGTTAAGGAGAATCAAATCCAATCAAAACCCTAATGGACATGTACGTTCGTGGAATAAAAGGGTCTGAATACTTCTTGTGGTATATTAGTAGCAGCAGATAACATCTAACATTGATGGTGGCGTTTCCCTGCAGGTTTACATGCATGTGTGCAAATGTTCAAATGTTTGTTTGCATGTTGCACTGTTTGAACATTTGTATGTGCACACGCTTCTGTGTGCTCATACAGTGGCTGAAATGCCTGCATACTTGTGTCCAGTAGTGTCCGTGCCTGTGTTGTAGCTGCTGTAACAGTGATTGACGAGGAACTGTGAGTGTGCAGTACGAGCAGAGCTCGACCCCATCTGACTGATCTGTAAATATTCCCTCTTTCTGCTGCCTCAGCAAGTTTCTGCTATAGCACAACGCATGGATCACATTGGCAGGGTACGGGCAGGGAGGGAGCAGGAGGTGTGGAGAAAGCTAACAATTACAGCAAATAAGAGAGGAGGTAGGGAGAAACCTTAGGGACTGGAGAGAGAGCTAGAATAGTGAAGTGTTAGAAATTGGGGAAGCAGAGAGAAGAGTGGGGCTGCACAGCTCTCCTCATCAGAGCTGCAACATTAGGTCCTCAGGCTGTGCTGGAACTTGGCCAGACCCACACAGCAGCAAACACAATGCTTCGACTCTGCCTTTTTCCCCTCTGTTGTTCCTTGGCTCAGAGCTTCTCTGTCCTTCACTGTATCCCCTTCTATTAATCTGTCAGCGTCACTATGTGTAAAAGGAAAATGAGATGAACAAAGGAGAGACAAGTTGAGAAATGGAATCAGAGACTTTTAACAGGAGTTTGTTCACCAAAACAAATGAAGCCAAAAGTGCAGCTCTGCCCTACAGGCCCCAAAAAGGCCATGTCCAAACATAAGGGCTGGGTGATATGACTTCAAATCTCAAACTTTTACCTCGATTTCACCTAATGAACACCCCACCCCATGGGGTGCATCACTCAGTCCATTACTCAGAGTCAGTCAGCAAGTGACACTGCTTTATAAAAACCTCCTGAATTCATATTTATGTTCATGGATAATCGGGGCATCGCTTCTTCTGCAACAATGAAGTGAAAACACTGCTGCATCATAATCTGCGGGGAGAACTTGGGGAAAGTATTAACTGACATGAGTGAAATTATGTTTGTTAGAGGTTATCAATGCCTGCTCTATACTCTTACTGATAAATGATTATGCTTTGTGCTCTTTCTGGGAAACTGGACTCTTTTTTTTCTTTAAGTTAGTAATAGTAAGTAATCTTAGCATATTTAAGAAGTGTAAACTAAAATCAAAAGAATTAAGGGAAAATAGCGTGAGACAGAAGGAGAGAGGCAAGCAATAGGTAATCTGTTGCGTTGTTCTCCTTCTGTCTTGTTCCTGGAGTTCAGGCACATGCTCTCTCTGCAGTGATGATGAGATGGTGAGAGCAATCGCTTGACTTCAGATGAAATGGACATTGTTATTAAGGGCTAGTCCTGCAGTGGAGCGTTACTGGGTGATTTTCTAAAGTAAAAGGACATTTTAGTCATGACCTTTTTATTAATCTGTTTCTTTAGATATTTCTCTCTGATGCACACAGTCACAGAAACGCCTGCGTACTCACATCCTCGTATTCACATTTCACAGCAGTGACATGCCGAGTGTTACGGCGCGGAACTAAAATCTTTTAAAGCCACTTTGTGAGGTTGGTCCACTGGCTAATTCCATTCAGTGTGAAATGAAATTGCGAGCTTCTGTGATGCTTGTCCAAGTTTTGATTCAGAGGCCTGCAGCTCCTTTAAAGACGGATTTAAAAAGAGCAAAGGTTTGACACAAAGTGGCTTTGTTGATTGCGTGAAATTAGGTCCTGCATATGGGCTTTTTACACTGCACTGCTCTTATGCAAGAACCCGCTCCCTCTCTTACTTATATAAAGCCTGCTAGCATTTCCATTACTCTTTTGACAGAGGCATATGACAATAGCTTTCCTGTGTGGTAATATGATTACATTAACATGGGGTAAGGGAGCCAGTGACGGCCAGAAAGCTCAAATCAAACAGACTTCTCTCCAAAGAATGCACTAAAGTAAAACATAAAGAAAACACAAGTGGACATCTCCAGAGTCAAACACCAGCTCAATAGTATTTGTTTTTTACTTCTGGTATGCTCATAACTAGCCTTGTGCCCAAGTGTCTATTTATTCTTGCTCTCAGGTCAGTTCTTAAAGCTCAGATCAGGGGAGGCACTTTTACTCCCTGGCTGCCGACGAATGCTGGAAGAATAATACAAAGGTCAGAGTATTCAGCTTTGTTTGCACTAGAGCCCGACTGATATGGACTTTTGGGCCCTGATGCCACTATATCAGCCGGGAAATTTTAAGAATTGACAATGATAGCTAATATTGTCTATCAAACCCTTGTGACAAAGAAATGCAAAAGAGGCATTATACTTTATTGTTTCACCATCAACACAAATGCAACCAAATATATATAGAACTTGAATTAAGAAAATAAACATACAAAATATAAACATAAATGCACATATTTTCTGCATTGTTGATTCTGCAAAATAAATGTTCATATTATTACATTACCAAACATAAATATAGATACTGATGTCTATGAAAGGCTCATATAAACCAATATATCGGCCAAACAATAAATCGGTTGGGCTCTAGTTGGCACTGTCTCCTACTGACATGATAAGGACAGGTGAGAAATCAAAGGAAAAACCAGCATAGTATCCCAGTAGGGTATTGGGCCACCACAACCTGACAAAACAGCTTTAATTGGCATTGATTCTACAAAAAATATCTAGAGTCACGCCATTCATCCAGAGGATCTTCTGTCACTGGTCATTAATGCTCATTATGTCATATGGGTTGACAATCACACAACACAGCAACACTATTGGATGCCAGCTACGAGCCAGTGTTCCATGCAACCACATGCACATCATTTAGCACTGTATAGACTTGTATTCCTTACTGCATGAAATCAGTTGATTCTGTGCTCTGATAGCGTCCATCTTCCATAACACCACATCTGTCTTCGTCCCCTCCTCTGGCGATGTCGTTACCATTTCTCTCTTTCTATTGAATCTGTTAAAATTGTCGGTCTGTGCCTATCTCACATTTTATTTTTATATAGCAATATTCATATGCAATGGTGTACCTTTGCACTGCTGTCATCTTGCCACATTGGCTTGCATCCTACCTTCAGACGCCAGCGGGGATGAGCTCACACAAAATGCAGATATGCCAAGTAGTGTCCACTGGCTAGTATGAAATTAAATTGATTAATATTTAATAATAGCAGCTAATGGTGGACTAGAATAACTTGTGGCCTAGACGAGGGCTTCTGTGCATGCGATATCATAATTGATCTCAGGATGATGGAAGTGAATAAAAGGCAGCTTGATAAGCACACTGGTCTGCAGCTAATTATAGCCAGTCACCTTTCAGATTTGTGAAACCACAAAAGTCCAAAACAAGCTTCTCTCTCCTCAGTGGGACACAGTGACTGCCACAAAACTGATATGATGATAGATTCACCAGCTACTGGTCGACCTAGCCTCCACAGACAACAGAGGGCTTTCACCACGAGTGGGCAGTAAGTTGCAAAAGAAAAATGGGCAATATCAAATCATTTATGGGAAAGCACACATTTCTAAAATTAGACGTGAGAAGAGGTAATGCTTCCACTTAGATATTGTCTAATTGATTATGTTGGTTCACTGAGCCGATAGAAGACCATTATCAAGTTTACAATATAGTTTAATAACCATCTTTGATTTGGCTTTGTCCTTATGGACGTGTGTGTGTACAGTAAAGTAAATGTGTTTGAACTTTGATGACAACAGCTACAATCGAGCTGTGTTGATTCCTATTCATCCCTCTTAGCTTTGAGTGGCTTCACGTACAGTGAAGGGGTCAAAACAAACAAGGGAGGGGGGGGCACTGTCACCTCGATATGACCCCAAGTTGTCCTTGTAATTAACGGATGACCTTTTAATGAGGCATCGTCCTTACAAGCCCTAACCATGGAAATGTCACATTTAACCAGACAGTAACACATCCTCGGCCTACACACATGCTGTATGTACACACACACACACCCACTTATACACACATGCAGACTGTGGACAATGTGTTAAGTGTCCTGTCACGCCATAAATGTCATCTGACTGTAATGTTCAGGGGCTGCCACTGTGCTCTTTACAGATGGATTGTGTGGGTGAGATGGAACCGGGCTGGGAGAGATCCGCTTGTCACAGTATACTGTCATTTAGTATTGAGTAAGCAGAATACATAATGAAATTAGTCTAATCTGTGGACACTTATAATTAAATCAAGTATTTTGTAGCAGAATCCAGATTCCACACAGTTGATATCTGATTAATAAAACAGATTTTCCCTGAGAATACAACATCACAATCATTTGATAAATAGGAACAGTGGGAACACGTTATGTAGATTAGGCACAAACCCACACACCATCTCTTACCACAATCAGACCCACTTCTTTAATCTGTGTACTAACGGTTTGCATTCGATCTCTCTCTCCGTCTGACGCTCAGTTTTTTTCCTCCACTCTCTCTATCCACTTCCTTCATGCTTCCTTTCTGGTCAAACACAAAGCCTGACAGTCCATTAATGGGCAGGTAGATTGATGTGTGTGTGAGGTGTAAGTGTATTTCTAAAGATGCACACAAACTGATGCTCGCGCACACACTGGACAACCTCATATCCAACCACATATCCATCAGGGAGCTGTTGTTTGTAATAAGGTTGAACTCTGCCCTGAATGTGGTCACTGAAGTAAGCTTCTGAGCTGTCATCCTTTTTTATTGGAGCTGAACAGATTTTCCTCTTTTAGGCTGGAGGAAAAAAAAAATTGGACAAAATCAATAAACTCTGGCCTGAACTCTGTCACTTGATAGATCTGCAGGGCTTTGTTATCTTCTCCTGGAGACCAAAATGCTGATTTTGAAAAATAAAAAGAATCCATAAATATTATAACATATGCATGTATCCTTGAATCAGTGACCAACATGCTGGCATGACTTTAAAGTAGGCTTTCAAAAAAAGGACATGATAAATGTTTCTAGGTCAGAGCAGTAGAAAGATACTGATCTTATTCAGAAATGCACACATCCAGTGACTTTAGCACGTTGATGGTAAAGAGGGGGAAATGACATGTTTGGCTATTCATTGGCTCTGTCGCAGTGAGTGAGGCTGTGTTGGTGTCATTTCACTGTAATTCTGTTTAGAAGTGAAACCGTCAACTTGCATCAAGAAGATATGTGACGGCTTCGGAATCCTGAAGAGATGTGCGCGTGAAGCTTTGTTGGCTGTCCTGCTCAGGAGCCTGATGTTGGTGGACCCATGCACTGTACTGATCATGTCCTCCATCCTTGTGTGTGTGTGCGCACGCACAACCTTACATGCACACACTTACACATAAATGCACACAGTGTCAAGATGTACGAACAGACACAATCACATAGATATTCCCCCTGCATCTTGTGCTCTCGTCACGCCTCCCTGACTTTCTCTCATTGTCTGAATTCGAGATGAAAACACACTCAAGCACACACCCAAAGACACACAAACAAACACACTCACCCACACAGTTGCTCAAATTATACCACCCGCATGAACAGATTCTTCTTTAGGTTAGAGGACAATTTGTTCAGCATCTGTGAAATTAGACAAGGGTTTACAATGTAGCCTTTTCAATACTGATCACTGTCATACAACTCTCTCTCCCCCCCCTCCCCCTCCTTTCTCTGGCTCTCTCTTTTTGTGTGTGTTGTGTGTTCTGAAGAGAATTGAAGAAAACTGTTGTGGGTCTTTTGTGTTGAGTTTGCGAGTTGTCTGCGAGCTTCACTGGTTTAACTTAATTCTGGGTTTGCACACAAGCAGACATTCTTAATGTCCTGTATATTTATGAATCTGTGACATGGATTTTTTTTGCTTCATCCATATAGCCAAACTGTTTCTTCATGCAGGACCGCCTCAGGCCTACAAGGCTCTATAAGCCAAGATTGAATTGCTCTCCAACCTCCCCTTATTTTCTGCCAGCGAGCCATCCGTTCACAAACCAAATGTACATTTTGAGTTTACTATAATATGCTCTGTTTTGTCATGTCTACTGGGGGGGAAAGCAACACTTCACATTATCTGCAGATGCTGTTGTATGACAGAATGAGTGGCAATGTGTGATACTACAGTCTTCTGTGATTATAGATACATGTGAAAGTAATAACACAGTGAGCAATTGTGTAGTGATGTTGAGAGTCACAGGAGAAAACTGAAGTAAACTGAATGAGCTCAATATCATGTGTGTTATTGTGATCATGTGTGTTTTTTTTTTTTAAAGGCCGTGGCATGCCCTGACATATTTTGCTGCTACTGTGGCAATGTCTTTTCTTTTTCTCGAGGTAATTATTGAATTTTGGTTTGGTCTAAGGGCGTTTCAGATTCTTGGTATCTGAGCTGTATTTGGTTTTAATGTCTTCATACAGCCAACTGTGTAGCAGAAAGTGTCTCATCAAAAAGGCTTTTCAATGTACAGCTGCTCACTGGATGGCTTTTGTTTTCCCTCACCATTCTGAGTAAACTTTCCTCTACAGACAGTTAAATCCCTGGAGATTCAGAGTTACTTAAACCAGCCCCTCTAGCCCAACAATCATGACACGGTTAGTCACTGACACGCCTCCTGATGTTTGATGTGAATAGTAACAGACGTTACTCTGCCACAGGATTTGCTGATTGGATAAATGCATAAATAAGCAGGTGTACATTTTTTCACAGTAAATTGCTCAGTTTGTTGATTGTGTGCTGCTAATTTTCTCATCTCTGTGCTAGCTTTAATTTGTGTTGATAGTGACAGATTTTCGATTGCTGCATTAAATTATGATCAAAACAAAGAACAAATGTCACTCACCTCTTCTAAAATCAGTCTTGATTATCACTACATTCTGATGATGGAGACCATCAATTTACCACCTATCCATCGCAGCTCTATCTTTATTTTTCTCTCTACCAGGCTCCCTCATCATTTTAACATCATGACTTTATAGCTGGGTTGTCTTTGTTGCTTCAGTATACTGGCTCAGCAATATTTCTTAATTTGACTGTTACATTTTTAATGTTGGAGGCAAATAAAGAAGAGTGTATCTAAACTCCTGTACGTGTGGGGCGATCTCTTGAGAGAAGTAGTAATCTCTGCACATATTCTGCTGCTGGGTCCCAGTTCAGAGACTGCAGCTCCCAGAATTTCTCCCTCAAAGGTGTTGGTCGACCTGACAACCAGCTGGAAAAGCTGCTCTTCCATATACACTTGAAATGTTCTTTGCTTCCATTATTTTTGCTTGCTGCGGTGTACTTTTCATTGGCCATAATGAATTTATTAGTGATTGATGGTCATGTGATATTTAATTTAATATAACTTTATAAATTGATGAGGATTGTGGTGTCAGAAAAATAATACAGTAATTTTACACCATATGTGGATTACATGCACTATTAAACAAGTGTCTGGCCTGTAATTTACTGTGAGATCATTGAGGGATGCGCAATGAAGGGTACAATGTTGTCATTGCACAATTATGAGCAAAAGAAGTTTGCATTTGGGGAAAGCTTTGATGCAGCACAGCCTTCATGATGTATTTGGCCTAGAAAATACAAACTGTGCCTGGCTGTATGGCATATTTCTTCACCGGGGTTACTTAGGCTACTGTTGCTGTGTGTGTGTGTGGGTGTGGGGGGTGTGGGGGGGGGGGGGGGGGGGGACTGGACTCCAGTTAAATCAAAGCTGCCTCTGTGCTTTCTCCCTGAATCCCCCGTCGGTGAAAACTCAGTTTGTCTGAGAGCTAAAAGAGACTGGTGAATTATTAAAGCTAGCTGAAGCTTCACTCATAGAGAACCAGCAGACCACTGAGACACCACAACACACATGCACAGAGTCCAGTGTAATACCCACAGAGTACCACACTCATAATCGCTACACATGAAGAATGTTGACTACTCATGCTCAGCAAAGCTGGTGGATTTCCCTGTTTGTGACTGTCGATGGACTGCTATAGGCTTTCAAACAACCAGGCTCTGACTGTTTTTTCCTGAAATTATCATATTATAGGCTTCTATTACTACAGCTCACAATCCCACCTGGCTCTGAAATCTGCAGCTTTTAGCCTGAACCCGTCTCCAGAGACGAAGAAGATTTATGGGTATATGGTGCTGCCTTGAACTTTGACCTTTTTAAGGATTCATTATAATGGCATTTCTCTTGAATAAGAGCGGACATCTTACCTCCATAATAATGGGTTCAGAGACAGTGTTGTCTGCTATTAATTTGAATATTAAATGATTTAGTGTGTGTCCGTTTATATTAAAGGGACACCAGGAGGTTTCATAGAACTTTTTCTTTCAATGAAATTGAATTTGGAGAAGGCTGAAGAAACCCAATCTTCACTTTTCTGAATATAAAAACCATCAGTTGAAGCCTCTCTGTCCATCCCACTGACTATTTCCACAAAACTCCTCATTGCAGCAAGTGGAATATAACCGCAGCGGTGTTTACAAGGTTTGACTCATTTTGAGTCAGTCATCTTTTCACTTAGATTTGGTTTTTGCTCTCTAGATGACCTAGTGGGAATCTCAGAATAACACGACCTGACTTTCTAAAGTATGGAGGCGTATTTACCTCCACCAAGGAGGTTATGTTTTCATCTCAGCTTGTTTGTTAGCAAAATAACACAAAAACTACTAGACTGATTACCATGAAACTTGGTGGAAGGATGTGGTATGGACCAGTGAAAAACATGTTACATTTTGGTGCACATCCAGGAATTTCTTCACTTTAACATTATGAGATTCGTTTTTCAACATTTTTGTAAATTTTCAGAGAATAACGTGAGGATCTTGATAGAAAAAATCTGAAATTCAGGTAACTGATATGCATGTGTGTGCAATTTGGTGCAGATTCAATAAAAATCTGTATCTAGTGGATTTTGAATGTGGTTTCAAAGGGGTGTAAGATTAGTGACAAATGGGTCTAGAAACCTGTAACTACCACCAATGTGTAGCTGGGAATTGTAATGTGGCCTGAGCTATAAGGTTTTTAATTTAAGGGCTTGGGCCATGTTGGAGTTGTAGACTGTTTTGAGTGTAATTCTAGTTTATGACTTGATTTTGATATCTGGGAGACTCTGAAAGCTGTCCTAATGAGATGAAAGTTGTAGATAATTTATAAATCAACTAATTTGTGTTTTTATGATCAAGCACTACACTTTCTTTTTTTTCTTTCTATAATTTAATAATGCCGTCTTGAGAGAATGGGCTTCATGACATGTACTATAAACATGTAGGTGGTTCAAGCAATTGCTTTCAGAATGTTTAATACATTTTTCCAGATGAGAAAAAGTGAGCACACAGAAAATGAAGCTGTGGTTTACCATGCATAGTGCTTTAATTAGGCTGCTAAAATGGAGCTCATTGCATAGGTCTTAAGCAGGAACATGAGGTCATTTGTGCCACCTAGATGAGCTGATGATGAGCTGATTTCTCTAAGTGCCATCTTCACCCCCATTCACATCATAGAGTGGTCTATTTCAATGCCCAGCTCCATAAATCTTATATTTGCCTGCCATGTAAGCCACTGCTGCATTGCAGGTGGAAAGTATTCGGCTTTCTCCCATAGATTATTTAATTTGAGCAGTTTCACAAAATATTCAATTATAACATTTTAATAACCTGATCTCTGAAAGGGTTGGGTACTGATATCCGGTGCCAGTCAGTCAAAAGGTTTCTACACCGCTGGTACCTACCGAATCACAATGTAGATTTTGGTGCTTGAGCTATGTACTGAAATGCTTCCCCTGCTTAGAGGCAACACTCACATCACCTCATCACATGCCTAGTTGACAATACATCTAACTCTGGTGGCAACACACTTTCTACATATCCCTGGCAGCACGTAATGTTAGCCTATAGTTAGCCAGTAGCTACATCAAACTCAAGTTGACACAACAAAATGCTTTACCTTAACAATTAAAAAAGCTGTTCTTATTTTCAACAGTCATTTTAAATATATATATAAAAAAAAATGTCAAACGATACCTTACCCTTCTCTCTTTCACTATCTATGTATGTTATATACTTTAGCAGTAAGCAGCATTGTGACACTTTGTCTCCATTTTCTCTGTTCTTGCTCTGACGATAGAATATTAATGAAGCCCTTGTATTTGCCTATAGCTAGATAGTATTGGTGACATGGCTTTGTATTGGTATTGGTGATGAGCAGGGCTTTCCATAGTGAAATAAGTTTATCACAGAAGCTATTTTTATTGTTAATTATTATTAACTTTCCTCTAAAGTAGTATAAACCTCCAGGCCCTCTTTCTGTTGTCCTATGTGTAAAATGCCACCAATCTGCTCTCCCATGGAGGTTGAAACAAATGCGCTCAATTATTTTCTAATGCTGTTTGATGAGGGACTGGTGCAGGGGTGGGGAAGCTTTTTCCTATCAAGGGCCATTTCAATTTTAATAACATCCTTCGAGGCCCATTCTAAATTATTGAACACATGTATAACACTAACCTTTGCAGCAGATGAACAAGATTCTCTTTCGTGAGGTGTCTGATGGTTGTGATGATGATGCTGCTCACACCTGTAATTCCAAAATGCCTTTCAAAAAGTCGATCTATGATGTTTATGCTTAATGAATTTGCTGTCACTAACATGATGTAATCATAAAAAGCCAAAGTTGACATTGTAAAGTGCATTTAAAACACGGCTTACCTGAAGAGTTGCCCACAGCAAGTGTTGGTGCTAAAACTCAAAAGTTTGTTGTTGAATTCTACTCAGTTGAAGTTTTCCTCTCATGATAGCTGAACAAACTTGGCCTTTCTTTGTGGAGCATTGCACATCAGCTGTTGAGAGGTGGCCGTGCTGTGCTGATTTGCTCCGTCCTTTGATGGAGCTGGAGGGTGCCTTGAAGAAGCACCACCATGCAACCATTTTCTTATATCCATTTCTATTTGAAGTGCAGTCTGATAGATGCTTGCTCTAACTGACACGTATTAGCGCTGTCTGACATGGTCACTGTACATTAAGTGCTTATGTTGACGTAATGACAACAAATCAATCCAGTTGGTCATAGGTCAAGCACCCGAGTAATGAAATGTGACCTTTTGCAAATATGACCAGCAGGGTGTTTTCTTACTCATATTTCATTTAATTACATTTTTTGAGAATGTGTTAATTTTAACACGATGAATATAAATGTATGAGATGTTTTGCATCAAAGGTTTGGCAAGTTGCAGCATTATCTGCTGTGTGTGGCAGCCTCCATTTGACTGCTGCTAGTCGCGCTGGCATTCATTATCAAGCAGGTAATAACACAGAGCACTGGGTCTAACTCAAGCGGCAGTGGACTCATTAATATAAACAGGACCCTAAACCCAAACTCAATTTACTTGAAAGCCTCTTTGGAGACGGGGTTCAGTGAAGAGTCTTTGCCTGCGTGTGTGTATCTGTCTGCAGGACACATGCAGGGGTGTGTGTGTGTCTAAGAAAGGTATTAATCATTCCTCTCTCACAGCACAGTGTGTATGAGCATTACAAAGCCCCAATTAGATAGCTGATCAGTAGTGTGTATATTTAAGTAGTCACTCATCTCTTTTCCCTCCCCACCCCCACTCATATCTCTGCCATTAATGAGTCCAATTAGCACATGCAAATATTTACTTCTAACTAGCATTTGTGATTTATCACACTGTTCTCTCTTTAAAACAAACAGTCTGAGTCATTTTGTTCTGTGTATGTGTGTGCATGCTCATGTGTATGTGGTTTTTCTCTCGTTATTCATGAAGGGACGTAAGCTCATTAAGCCCTCCTGTAGAGTAAGATCATCAGCAGTGTGGGAAGAGGAATCAAAAGACGGGGTAAAGAGGAGGAGAAGGGACATCACAATATTCGTCACTGTAATAATCCGCTCTGCAGACACACATACACCCCCGTGTATCAGTCATTGATTTAGGATGTGCAACTGTAATGGTAGCACTCCACCACCATCAGATTAATGACACCCAGACATCGCAGAAGGCACTGGGAGGGGGGGGGGGGGGGGGACAGAGAGATGCTCTTTAAAGGAGTTATTGCTGAGGTGCTTTAATGTGCTGCACATAGCATTTTAAAATATCAATCTATCATTGGCAAATGTGTTATGATACCTTGGTAAACTTGGCGTAAAGGTTGATATTGGAAATACTAGTTTTTCTCAAAATCACTACTCCTTAAACCTTTGCCTTTTTACTCTTCTGCCTTTGTACTGAAAAGCTGTAAAATGTTTCTTGAGCAACCGAACCTAAAAGATAGTAATGCTACTAGAGAGTTTTCTTTGTGATCGAGTCTTCTTCATTCTCACTAATTCTTACTCAATATTTAGGTGGGGATGGTATATTTCTTAAAAATGCTGTCATGGTTACTGTTCCAGCCCTGGTTTTGTTATTCTGCTGCTCTGTTCCCCTCTCAGCCACATCCCTACTTTCATATGCCCTGCCCTCATAGCTACTCTCCATCAATACACTGGATGTCCTTGGTCTTTCCTCCCTGTCCCAGTCACCTAACTTGCACAACTTACTCACCTGTCTACCATTTATGATACAATAATCTGCCCTGCCCACCCGGAGAAGTTGTTTTCTAGTGGTGGAAATTTCAAACCCATCCCTGCTCCAAATCCTGCTCCTGTCTCTACTCAATCCTCAACAACCATCTCAGCCATGTCATATGCTTCCCACTCAGCTAGCCTCGGCCTGTTAGCCTGTTAGTCACTAGCCTGAGGAACAGTCATTTAGCGTTGGACCTCCAAGCTCTGAACCCGTCTCCCAGTAGACTAACCTTTGGCCTGCCAGCTCGCACCCTGGGAAGATAACCTCTGGCCTGCACTCCAGTTGACCTACTCCTGAAATTGTAAGCCTACTAAATCTAATGTCTCCTAAATCAGCTAGCCTTGAACCTGACAACCTCCATCCTGCACCTCATCTGGCTGTCGTCCTGCCTGATCCTGCCCATAAAAAAACATTATCAGTTTTTCATTGGATCTTGTCTCATGATTTTTTTGTAGATATCTTTGTATCGGAGCCCTAAGAAGAAAACGTTGGCTGAAGAAAACTTCAACTGCCAACTCCTTGACCTCTCAGTAACCCATGCAGCACCACAGAGCGTCAACTGCCTGGTGCCTTGACTGACCTGAGTCCACAGTCCTCATCAGTGCCTCACCAGAGCATCAGTTGACCGTCCCTGCTGACACCCCTGATTCTATTTGTCTCATTCAAAAATCCTCCTTACAAAGTTGAAATATTGCACACTGTACACATAACTAAACATGGTGAGTTAAATCCAATCAATTCATCCAGTTCTCTAAATCTTGATTAACACATTGCTGTACTGCCAGTCTGTTGGTCACCAGAGATCAAATATGTGGGAGTTTGAGGGAGCCCAAATCAAACACTGCTATATTCAAAAGAGTGTACCAATTACTTTCTATGATTATCTCTGACCTGAAGGTGGGTGGGAATTGGTTTCTCATGTCCTCCCATGAATGTGATTGTACAGTATGTGTGTGCTTGCATGTATGTGTGCTCTGATCTGAAGGCTGCAGCATGGTCATCTATGTTTTATTCATCTGAGAGTCTGTCACCAGCTAATGGAAAAAAGGAAATGTTTGAGGCTATATGCATGTGTGGTTATACATGGCTGCATCCATGCGTGTTTGCCGGGGTGAGGATTCTTGCTAGTCCTTACCCTGTTACTCAGATTAGCATTGGATAGCTCCTCAGTCTGTAGACGATTGTAGCAGCAGAGGAGACATCTAAGAATAATCAAAAGAGGAGGGTATTAGGGTTGTTGTGGGTGTCGATGTTATTCAAACGGTGTCGATAAACTGTAAAGGTCACAGCACGCCACTGGCTAACAAAGAAGTAATTTGGGGTGAAGTTACTCCTGAAAAGCTTACTGCTGACCTGCTGTGTAAAGTATTGTTGTATACTCATCTGATTTGAGTTCAAACTCTTTGAGTCTATCTCTGAATACTGGGGATGAGGGATTATTAAGACCATTGCCCTCTAAACTGCACTTGCTATTTCTATGTTAACGATGTTTAACACACAATTCCTAGTTTATGCCTCATTTGTATGGCTTATTGGTAGCGTTGGGTACCAAACTCAGTACTTTTAGGAGTACCGACCAAATTACATCGCTACTATCGGGTACCGATTCACATCAATCTTTGCCAAATTTCTGTTCCTGTGAGTATGTATATGTGAAAGAGTGTACGTTAGATAAAGGCTGAGAGAACAAGACCATGTGCCAAGCTCATCTCTGATCAGTGCACATCGTCAGAACAAGTCAAATGCGCAGATGTACAGCGCCAAGGCACAGACCAAAGGGACCGTCAGAGTCAACACAGCTCCACCAAGGAAGACACCCAGGGAGCCATGCACAGCGCCATTATGTTCGCTTACAGTCTTCATTTGGGTCTTTTGAAACTTATTTTATTTTTCTTACAGTTTTTAGCGGCTCTCTCAGTAATTTACTGCTCCTCTCTGTGTCTCTGTCATTCGCGCTGCACACAGCCAACTGAGTGGAGCCAAACCAAGCGTACCCCGCCGTCTCCTCCGGATCTCCATGCATTGATTATGTTTACAAAGTCTGTGATTTTTACCCAGTCCATGAAGAAAAGTTCAGTCAAACCACCCCCACCACCACTGGAGGACCAAGATCACATTTTCTTCTGCAGCCTCTTACTATTTATTCAGAGGCTTCCAGTGTCAAATCATTTGAAAGCAGTTTGCTCTGTGCTTAAACCAGACTAAAATGTCTCACTAAAGTGTTTATATTGACTGAAACCAGATTAAAATATTAGATTTTCTTTGGTAAGATGATATGGATGGGCGGCTCAGTGGTGTGGAGGTTAGCATTGTTGCCTCACAGCAATAAGGTCCTGGGTTCTAACCTGCAGAGTTTGCAGGTTTTCCCTGCGGGTTTCCTCCAGGCACTGCGGCTTCCACCTTTCCAAAGACCTTATTGTGTGAACGGTTGTCTCTTTAGGTCAGCCCTGCGATACAATGGCAATTCACTGGCAACCTGTCTGGGTGTGCCCCCTCAACCAGTGTCAACTGGGATTGGCTCCAGTCCTCTGCGACCCTCAAAGTGGTATTGATAATGGATGGATGGAAACTTGGATTAAACTATTCAAATTACTAAACTAACAAAACTATCATATGGACTTTTTAAATCTTAAGAGTAAGACAAAAATAAAAAAATTGATATTAGTTTTTCTGTTTGAGGTTTAACTAAATGTCTCTTTAAATCCATGTGAAATCAGAAAACACAGTTTACTATGTATGAATGATGTGTGAGCATCCATCAGCAGAGATGTCCAGGAAAATGTACCTTTTGATCTCTGCAGCTCTGCGAGCTGACTGCATACTTCTCAAATACAAATCAGAGGGAGATTTTTTTTTTCAATTACTTGTCAGATTCAGCATTCCACTACTGCCCCCCATCCACTCTCACCCATTTGTCCCCTCACCTCACCCCCAACAGCCTCCCTCCCTTCTTTTCTGTGTCGCTCAGCAACCATCCGTAATTAATGAGCTTTTACAGTTCGATCTGATCTGCCTCAGGATTGGACACGTCTGATAAGCCGAATGGAATATACACAGGCCTGCCTCTCTCCGCTCAGCACTGCCTGGAAATATAATTACTTGAGAATGAATACACATAAACACACACTCACACAACTACACACACACTTAAACACAGAGACTGACTAAGCCCAGGTTAATACCAATCTTTTTCCTCTTCTCTGCACTAATTAGAAATGTACTGACGAGAGTCATTTGTTTGGAAGTTGAATGCACCGTGCACTTGTTGTCATTATTCAGAGACTCAGAAACTTAGATAATTAAATCTATTTAATGATACGCTTTAGTGAGCGTATGTGTGTATGTTAATGACATGCTCTGATGCTCTTAATGAGCATGTGACAGTGGCAGAGACAGAACAGGATGCCACATATGAAAACCGTTCAGCCAGTCATTACTTAAATATAATCTCTTCTCTGCCGAATGACGGTTAACACTTGCTTATCAATCTGTCCCTATGGCCGCACTCGACAGCTGTCAATAGACTGCTCAAGTGGCTCTTCATAGCAACTTCATCACCAGGAAGTGGACAGAAGCTGTGTTCAGCTTATTGACATGACATGATGTCATGATGTTCCAACAGGCATATGAATGGAGTCTAGATCCTGTGGGAAGCTCCTATTTACCTGGTCGGCAGTTAAGAGCGATGCAGATCTTTGAATACGTCTCCGTCACATGTTTGACACAATGAACATGTAAGAGCATAAGCACATCCCATACATGCACTCACTCATTGTAGAGTGAAGCAGCACAGTCAGGTCTATTGCTAGCTGTGGCCATAGCAACAGCCATGAGTAAAGATGGAGATGACATTTTTTATAGTGATGATGCACTGAACGTCCTTGTTCAGATGAGAGAGGGAGAGCAAGGGATGAAAACGCAGTCGGAGTGAGGGATGGAAAGAGGCGAACAGGTTGGAGAGGGCTGGAGGAAATTCTTAGAGAAGAGTGAGTGGAGGCTTTCTTTCATATCCTTTTAACTGTTTGTTCTACACGCCGGCACAGTTCTGTGACAGACTCTTTATGTCATTTTCTTCTCTCTGCCCCCGTAAACAGTAGCTGCACCCACAGCTGGTGATAAGAGTCTGTTAGAGCAACGCAACAAAGCAGTGGTGACATTTTGCCACTCTTCTGTTCAGGCAACATAACCATCTTAACATTGTGAACATGCTACTTGTAAGTTAATGGTTTTCCAACACCTCCATACTAAGCCTGTCTCTTACTGTTGTTACCCGAGTTGCTCTTCTCTCCCAATGGGCGACACTCCACTTGACTTCCCCTCCCACTGTTTATGTGTTCATCTCTTCCCTCTCCTCTGTGTGGGTGTCTGTATGTGTAGTCTGTCTGGGGCTAATCTGTGTGTTAGGGAGGGCTGAATAAGCCTCTCTTTGTCAGGGCATTAGGTTCTGAGAGGATGAATACATTAAATGATAAATGGTGGTGGTGAAGGTGGCGTGTGGATTTAGATCCATCTGAGTGCCACCATCCCTCTTGCATTTGTCTCTCCTGCTGTCATGTCTGTATTGATGTGGTGCATTTTTGCTTTCTCAGGGTCAGTTCATCCAAATTACAAAAACATTTTATCATGTATTGTTAATTGTATCAAGCCATGCGGAAAGTTGTTTTTATGTTCCAGTGTTCTCCTGTGAACCATTTTCATTGGGATTGTTTCTTCGCTAGAAAATAAAAACTGCTCACAATGAGATCTGTGAATTTTTAAGGATAAAATACACATGAAATGTAGAAACACAACCTTTTTTTTTTTTGTGTGTTTTGAGCAGCATAGATGTTTTTCCAAACTCTCTGCAAAGCTTGATACAAAGAGGGTAAAGGGGCCAACATTTTGCCATGAAGAGCCAACAATGATCAGATTTTAATTTTAATCCAAGATTGATAAGCATTTCTTAAAGAGTATTCTGATTCACCTGCTTACATGATCAGTTTGGATAAAAACCTGCAGAGTTTCAAATTCATTTTTTATTTTATTTTGAATGACTGAGGTCTTTCTCGCTCTTTTCCAAACAATCCCCTTAACAAGAGGGATGAGATTTGTTAGGGGAGAGGATGCAGCCTACACCTTAGTTTAAATATTCTTTTCCTTTGTTGCAGGGAAATCACTGAGCTGGAGCGAAACATGAAAGGATGGGAGTGTTGCATACTTCAGTTAAGAGACGATTCTGCTATTAGATGCAATGTGGTAACTGAGTGAGTGAGTGTGAGGCAGAGCGAGAGCAGGAGAGAGGCGGGCGGGGAGGGGGGTTAGGTTGCTGACTCGGAGCTCTGCAGCGGTGAGCTTTGAGCTAGCGACTCTCTGAGCTCTCTGGCTGTGTGTGTGCGTCTTTAGGCTGCTGTGGTGCAGACTGTAGCCTAGCCACGTTAGCCTCCCTCCCGCACTTCAGCAGCTGTCAGCCGGCAGCTCCAGCGCGCTTCAGCTGCAGTTAGGCTCTACAGTCTTTAAGTATCTCTGGTTGCAGCTGAGGATTTTCTCTTCCCTGAAAGGATACTCTCTGACACTCTGACAAAGCAGAGAGAGGAAGAGGGGGACAGAGAGTAAGAGGAAGACAGGAGGAGGGAGCACGACAGCAGGCCAGCAGTGACCTTCGAGGTGTGGTGGCCAAGCAGCAGCGGAGGAGGAGGAGGAGGAACCGGGAACGGGTGTAAGATCCATCAGGTGTGTGTCAGTACAGGGATGAGTAAGAGTCTGGGTTTGAATTTATGTTCAGAGGCTGTGCATGAAACTGTGGGAGGGATCCTTATATGTCAGAGAGATCTTTACACTTAAATGCATTTAATTCATACAGAAAGTAAAGAGCTGGGGGAGAAGAGTTGCCAAAGAAGTAGATAAGTTTTAAGAAGGAGATATTCCTCTATGGCATGTTGTAGATGGATACATCCTCGCAAAAGCCAGATATAGAGATGCTGATAGTAAGAGTGTGGAAAATATAAATGGAAAATTCAGGAGATGGATGGAGCAGAAGAAAGAGGTAGATTTATGTTGTGCCAGCTCGAGCTTGTCGAGGATGACAGACGTGTTTTTGTGTGTGTGTGTGTTTTCTTACTGGCTTGGACTTGGCTTGTGAGAATAACGTCTGTGTCGGAGTATAACCACTGTGGGCAGGGCACTGCCTCGAGGCTGCAGACTAGAAAAGCATGCCCTCTCTGCATCTGAGTGTCTGTGTGCGCTTATAATGTGTAATGTCTTTTTAATGGGATCTTATCACATCAGTAATTTTTTAAAAGGCACTGCATGACCTGGTGTCTTCATTATAAAAGGAACATTTGTGTTTAGGGAGCTGGCCATCAAGTTAGGTGCAAGTTGCAGCATGTCATTTCATCATGTAAAATATAAAATATGCATTTAAAACTCCTGAACCCTCTCCTTACCTCAGGACATGTTCACAGTTGAAAAGATGTCGAATCAAATCATCAGGTGAATGTAATGAGCAGGGTTATCGTCCCTCAACCAGACGGCTGGGGTTCATATTCCTATATGACAGACTGTATCTGCTCTGCTGAAGTAGCTCCAGGACAAAGAATCTTGCTGTATTCATTTGGACTGGACCTGAACCTTCATGTCACTTTTGTCATGTTGGTTTAATATTTGTGTTTCCATGTGTTTTCCTCAATAGCATCACCTACAGATGGACATTGCCCACTAAATGAAACTGGGGATCAAAGACCAGGACCTTTTGCTGATTGTGTTGATGTTAATTAATGCCACTGACAGCTAGGTAGAGAGCAGGAGGGTGTGGGAGGATGAAAAGTGGAAAGAAAAATTCAAAACGGCTAAAACACAACCTGCAAAGTCATTGTACAACAGTGTGAGTGAAGAGACGAGCTAGAATTGTGTATGTGTGAAGTCGGTGTTTAATCTGCAATGCATGCCTTGAGGATGGTCTTCCTTTCTGTATCGTACGGTCTCAGGCTTTTGGTTTCCATTTTCCCATCACGCCTTTCTGATGTAACAACGAGACATTGACCTACTGAGATTTAAGCTTGACTCGGGGTAATCCATTATGGACCCTGTGTGACTCAGCAGCAGTCACACACATACACACACTTGCTGGCTATTAGTAGTTTTAAGGTTGGTAAAATTCTGGACCTTCTTCTGTATCACTACAGGGCAGAATATTGACTGAATATTGGCACTGATATGGAGTGGATATGAGAAGTATTATTACTTTTTCTGAAAAATAACAAAGGTCTTCTGTATTATACTGGCAGTTGTAATATTAGAGTGTCCTCTGTGTACTAGTGTGTCTGAAGTTGTGTACAGGTGCTGTGCATTGCTCATAAATTTCGACCTTCACTACATCAAAACATCATCTGTTAAACCAAGAGGGAGAAAATCCAATTACATTCTCCTTCCACTGTCTGCCAACAATGAGACAGGCTTTTTATATCTTTTATTTTAAAAATCTCTTTCAATCTTCAGATGGGGCACATGCTTACTGTATTATGTGGCATGCAGCATGGCTGTGGGTTTGTGTTTGTGTGTGATCCATGTGAAGGTAAAAGCTTTTCCTTGATAGATCCAGACAGAGGATTTCTATGCAGGTGTTTGTTGTATAGCCTCTTGGACACAGTTTTGTTTGAAGCATTGTATAGGCGTGAGCGTGCGTTAAGGAGCAATATAAATGCACATATTTCTCTCATGTTGGTGCATGTGTGTACATATGAATACAGGCTATATAAATGCACATATTTATTGTACATCCACAACGTGTATATTGTCCTTTTGTGTCCTTTATGCATTAAAGACCCTTGGACAAGGTAAATGAGGGACGAAGGGAATGAAACGAGGAGCCTCATCTTCTCATCTCTCTCTGGTGCTGCTTGGTGGTATCATGGCTGTAATGAAGGCTCATTAATCTCCATCATGGCGCAATCTCATCACTCGCACTGCGCCTGCAGTAGCTGTGGAATGAGGATGAGTGTGTGCTTTGTTTAGGGGATGATCATACGTGTGTGTGTGCAGCATGAAGGTAGATTTTGAATGCAGTCAGTGAAGCAGAAACATACCTGTTGAGTAGAATATAATGACTGAAAATGGGTCACATTAGATGTAAAAGGGCCATGTTTTGTTGTGTTTGGTCAGCATTGTGAGGGCAAACTATTGGCACAGTATTGGATCAATGAACATAGATTACATCCAGAGGTCAGGTTAAGTAAGCATCCATTTGAGTTGCGGAGCCACATCCTCACCTCGTAACAGAGAGAGAATGAAGGGAAGGGGAGAGGGCAGATTGGGAGACATATGGAGACACAGAGGGACGTGTGTAGAGAGATAAAGGCTGAGTAATGTCATCATAGACCCCATATCCTCCAGGTCTGATTAAGAACCTCTCTGAGCACTCCCAGACGCTGCACTGTGATAGGCCAAGGTCATGGCGAATCACAGCACAACGCTGCAGATTGCTGTTTAACTCCGTCAGGAAATGGCTGAATCTAATTTGGCCAAGGGGCTTCCTTTCCACTTCAGATGAAGAGGACAATTCTCCTTGCCCTAGGGCCCTCCAAGGAAGTGTGTGTGTGTGTGTGTGTGTGTGTGTGTGTGTGTGTGTGAAAATGTCTCCTGGCTTGCAGCCTGGCTGGATGAGTGTGTTTAGATTCATTCGTCGTGTTTTATTACTTCTCACAATGTGTAAATGTGAGTGTATAGTTGTGTGGGTGTGTCATCTAAATGTGTGTATGTGTTACACTTGTCCGCATGTGGTTAAAGAATGCATTGTGTGTGATTGACAGGCTATAATATTAGTTTGGGAATAATAACTCGGTGGCTTTTGCTTCTTGAAAGTGACTCCCAGGTAATCACATTTACTCAACACAATCATTGTCTCACATGCCAGTGCTCAGGACAGGACCACGCTCTTTCATTTCCTTTCATGAATGTCACGAGGTGTGTGTGTGTGTGTGTGTGTGTGTGTGTGTGTGTGTGTGTGTGTGTGTGTGTGTGTGTGTGTGTGTGTGTGTGTGTGTGTGTGTGTGTGTGTGTGTGTGTGTGTGTGTGTGTGTGTGTGAAAGGGGCTGATGCAGCATCACAGCTTGGTTATGAGTGCAGACTGCTTGTCTGTATGATGCAGTCTCTGTAATTTCTAGTAGAATAGAGTTTGCAGATGTCAGAAATGCATTGGAGCAGTCCTTTCAGCCACCATATGTCTGGACATATTGTCACTTGCCATATTTTCTCCTATTACCCCAAATCACCAAGTATGTGTCATCCAATATTTTCCTTTTTTAATGCAAACATAAATAATGGTGAAACTATTGCAGGGTAATGTTGTTTTTGTGAGCCTTTGGGAATTGTTGTAAGTTTTGAAACTTTAAACGTGGGACTTTTTGTGTGAATATTCCCTTTGATAAAAGTCTGTGGTGCTATTAAGGTAAAACACAACTTTAACAGGTCTGTTTGCAACCGAAAATTTGAGTTAATGTACCCAAATAATGTGGGTGCAGCAACAAAGTGCACAGTCAGTCTGTTTTTTTCTAGACTGATCCAGAGGGCTGTTGTCAGTGAAATGCAATGCAGCAGAAACTTAAACATCAATTATGGTGATGGAGTATGGCAATGCTGGTTGTGTCGAACACATATTTAAAGAGAGCCAATATCTACACTTTAGGCATGTCCTTTATATGGAACAGCAGATGTTTGGCTCTGATTTATAACTGGATTTGCTGACAAAGCAAAGAGCGATAACCAGAGCCATGACCCTATTGAGATCCATCAAGTTTGCTAAATTATAATTGTTGAAAGGATTAATGACGATGCACATTTTGATTACATTTTCTCACAGATAGCCGATGCTCATGAACTATTAACTGACAAGATTAAAATGTTCAACTTAGAATTGACGACTGTCTGTGACACATCAAGAAATACCAATACAACATTTCTATAACGAGAGGTTAATTTTTACATCTGCAAACAGTGGGATAATCAATAGAACATGAGTCACACATCACCACACACCTGCAGAAACAGAATAAAACAGACCAACAGGCTGACAGTGTTTCCCATTAATTACTTAGACTGTGACCTAGATTGTCTAATTAGTAAATTGTTATTGTTCTGTATTTATATAGGGATTTTCTAGTCTTGATGACTCAAAGCCCTTTTTGGCATTCACCCATTCCTACACACATTCATACAGTGCAGCACTTTCTCTATTACACATCACTCATACACTGCTGGCACAGCCGTCAGAGGCAGTTTGGGGTTCAGTGTCTTGCCCAAGGACACTTTGGCATGAGGAATGGGGGAGTCGGGGAAATTGCTGACTTTCTGATTAGTGGACGCTCTACCTCCTGAGCCACAGCCACCAATTAGTCCTGCAACAGTTTCATAACAAAGCAAAATTTGCTTTACACTTCTCATTAAAACAAAAGATGACAACTCCGTTGTTTGTTGCTTCATTGTAGTGCTGTGTTCAACACTCTTTGCCTGCTTATGTACAAACACATGGACCAGTTTGTTACAGTTGGACTGATTACCACCTGGAGGAATCCTGCCACTTTGGGAGCCCGGTGGACTGTCAAAATATCTGTAATGTTTTTACTGTCCTTAGCTGGTAGAAAGACAAACTTTAATAACTTTCTGCTTTACCTGTGGCATGAAGCCTGTCAAGTGTTTTTCCTAAAGGAATTGACATACCAAGTTTCTATTACACCAGTAAGGGGAGTCTAAAGTCAGTGTTGCCTACTTGGATTCTTTGTCGTTACATTTACTGACTCTTCTGTTTTTTTTTAGTAACTTCTTTTTCAAAAAGCACCAACTGACAAATCGCATGACTGAATTTTTAGACAAACCTTAGCTACTTTTGACATGAATGAGCTTCTAACTTTCTCTGTGAGTCGGCTCACAGAGAAAGTTTACCAGTGAATACAGCTGAATTCACAGCACAGCTGTTTAATAAGTGTGTTGATTTTGTGATATATTGTGCATATATAGTCAGGATCTCAGCAGTGCAGAGCAGCAGCTTGGAAATGTCTCTCTGGTTAACATCCAGTTTTAATGGACGTTCCCTGAGATTTAAACAATGTTTTTCTACACAACATGAGTATGTGCTTAGCTAGTGAGTTTTAAAGATCTCCCTAAAATAATGCATGTTAAATTGTGTCATCTGATCCTCAGACAAACATACTGAATTTAAATTTATACAAATTAGAGAGCACCAAACAACTTTTGAGTAGCTTTACCAATACATTAACTCAAATTTAATGAAAGCCCTCAAAGAATAATCAGTTATCATTGTTGTTGCAGTAAGTAGCATTTATTCACTCACTGAGTTGATCAATCAACTATTTTCTCTACATGTAGTGGCAAGAAAACATGAATGAACCCTTTGGGAGTATCTCTATTTATATATAAATTTGTCTTAAAACATGATCTTCATCTAAGTTACAATGATTAATGAACATAATCTACTTTAACCACTCTGTATTTTGTAAAAAAGTCTATGAATCCCTATTCTCAATGAACAAATGATGACAGTCAGGAGTGTTCATAAAGATAGCTTGTACAAAAAAGTTGTTCTAAGTGGCGGAATTCTAAGACTTGATCCTGATAAAGATAAACGTTATTCACAAAGCATCTTAGTCCTCAAGATACCTCTGAAAGTGAAAAACTGTTCTGAGTAGGTGTTGAGTAATTAGATACCTTTTGTTAGATTTGTGTGTCAACAATCAGGTTTTTGTGCTTGAATCTCCCCTCTTGCTTTTAGACTACTACACAGACCACCGCTTCTCAAACGCCTTACTGTCGCGCATGAACAGAGGGAATGAAGCTTATTCTGCTGCACTTTATTGCTGCTCTGTAACACTATGGTCGAATTTTCATCTTGAAATTGTTTAAATCTCGTCAACTAATTCAGCTGATGGTAAACTTTAGTCATTTGTCCAGTTGGGTTTTCTGGTTCTTTTACTTGCATCAATATTTATTTTACATAGACTGTTCAGCAATCGTACTGACGAAAGCTGAGCCATTAAGTACTAAAATAACAAGTACACACCTGTACAAAGTGCTATATAAATAAAGTTTGATTGATTCAGTCTGTTGTCTAGACACACTTCCTATTTTACAAGGATTAAATATTTTCTATTTAAAAGGCACCTCATCATGTACTCCTTGCATGATTCTGAGGGAACAGGATTATGATCAGCTACAGATGTAACTCCTTTCAATTGCTGCACTTCGTTAATGCAGTGACTTTAGCTGTGTCTCAATTCGGAAGCTGCATCCTCCGGTGGCTGCAGTTTAAGACCGATTGTGTCACAGCAGTGTCCTGATTCGAATATTCCTCAAAGCGCCTTCAAATGTGTCCTTCCACCCCCGAGCAACTTAGGCTCCATCAGGTGGATCCTTACCGGCCCAATATATCCCATGATTAATTTTGCCCATGTGACGAACAGTTTTTTAAAGAAAATAGCGGCAGCAGGCAGGACGAAAATGTAATTAAAATGTAAGTGCCCAACTGAACAGCTAACGGTACCAGCATGAAAACCTCATCACAACAGTGAAGTATGGTGAAGGGAGCATCATGATTGGGGCTTTGAGGCTCTTCGAGGGGGGAGTTTAAGTTTGTCAAGGTTTCTTGCATGATAACATCACAGTGGCTGTCAGCAGCAGGAGCTCAGTAGAAATTGGGTGATGCAGCCGGACAATGACAGTAAATCTACTACAGAATGACTTCAAACCAAGAAAATCTAGCTGACCAGGTGTTACCCAATATGAGCTCAGAGAACCTTTCATCCGACATATTATGGATATTTAGACAGAAAATGTCTGAACTGAAGCAGCTCTGTGGAAGGAATGTTCCAATCCTCCTCCTGATCGTTGTGCAGGTCTGATCTGCAGCTACAGGATGGAACTTATTGCTGCCAAAGGAGGTTCACCCACTTACTAAATCTAAAGCTCCACTTACTTTTTCCACCAGCACTCTAAATGTTTAATCGGTGCATTATTAGCTTGAGCACATTGTCTAGATTTGTGAAATAATGCCAAAGGTTTCACACACTTGCCGGTGTAAGTAAAGCATGGGTAGTGGTTTGCTGCACTGAAAAGTGTGTGCTAGTCAATTCAGTGCCCACACAAGTAATAAAAACAAGAGACAAAGGGAAGAGAGCTGGTAAAGTGATGCAGCAGTGAAAAGACAGGAAGGCAGCAATGAAGAGAGAAAGCAGTGGAGGGAGAAGACCTGAGTAACAATATGGCTGAGCTGGCTGATCGATAATATACTCTCTGAGCCATAACGTATTAATAGGAGGGAATACATTATTACTGTTAGGAGATGTCAGGTGGACAGGGCAGGCGCACACACACGCACACGAGTGCTGCAGAGTTTTCAGCTGAGCAAAGGTGAGGGACACAACACTGCATCTTGGCACAAAGCCAGAGAATATCCCTTAATCCTTAGCTCTCCACCCCACCTCGAGACACTCGCTCCGTAGAGCGCCATATCTCCTGTCCTCCTCCCCCACTCTGTCCATTTCATTTCCTGTATTAATATCCTGATTGAAGTGGTCACCTTTCCCTGTTGTGGTTAATGAGCAGCAGGTGTCTGGGTACAGCTCAGCAGACCATGGCTAGGACCCAGCTTCTTCGTCAGCCTGGAGAAGAAGAGGGTAGAAGTGCAGTCCACCCTCCTAAAGCATTTTAATGGTTTTTCCATTACTGTGGTTGGAGAAGAGTGGAAATAAAAGAGGGAGAGATACAGGGCGATGTTTGCTGTGTCATTAAAATAAAGTTTACCACTTTGGTGTTGTATCCAATAATATTGCATTATTTCAACTTTGTTGCCAGAAAAAAAATTACTAAATATAAATCCAGTTTAGAGTATAGTACCAAAGTTTGATTTCTAGCTAGAGTTTAAATACACACCATACCCAAACAAAAATGATTGTAGAGATGTTTTTCGATACCATATTTCCCTTCCAGATACCGATTCCTGGACTTTAAGTATCGGCCAGTTCAACGTTCGGATCAGATACCAGTGCATTTAATACGATAACTTGTATAAGGTATTTTAAAAGCTGTATGCTAGTAAGCCTTTATGGAAGTGATGATTGCTATCGTTGTATGGCCTGGCTCAGGTTCCACCCTTTAAAAACCAATACATACAGAGAAGAAACAGCATAACTTATATAAGTTGGACAGAACTTAAAGAAATCCCAATTAAATACATCTAGGAATACACAAAATTGACTTCCTATAAGTAACTGCTGTAATTGACAACACTAGTTCCACCCCTCGAAACTGTTACACGACGCCACGCACCAAATGCAGACAGTCCTTGACAGTGGATGGTGTCCAGGGGGATCTCCTCCCAGACCTGATCAGGGCACCAGTGAGCTCCTGGACAGTCTGTGCGGTACAATATTACGAGCAGTATGGAGGCATGTTGTTTTTTTTCCCCGTTTTTTTTAATACATCTTAAGATAGTTCACTAATTTCTTAAATTGTATTGGATTTGGCTGCAACGCTGTTTACCCCTGAAACTCCTAAAGTGTTTTGTGGACTCAAACACTTTACCCTCCCCTCCATCGGCATAGGGGTGAGTAGTACTGTGAACTATCCCTTTAAGTCAGAGGCAGTAATATAGTGTTACCTTGACTCACCCTCCGTCAGATCTCTGAAACTGACTATTGACATGCTAAAGCATTGTTTTCAGTTAAAAAGTTTTCTTTCCTTTATGTACACACAAACCAATACAAACTATACAAAGGTGACCGCACATCATTTATGAAAAATAACAACTGTTACATTCCATGCGATAATTGCGAGTAGAGAGGTACACATTCTTCCCACAGCAGTGGAGCTTAAGCGTTTCCATTAATCATGCCGACTTCACTGCACACGACAAATACTCACTTGTTTATCTGGCGTCTTTGCTACAGTGATTATAGACTCAAATATTTGGACACCAGAAATATTAACCTACTTGCTTGCATGATGAATGCGGCTTGAATTTCCCATTCATTGTTTAGATACTATACTCATTATCACAATCAGCATCATAGACATCATTACCACAATCATGTTACTCATCGTCTTAACTAATCAACACTCATTAACACAACACAACAGAGAAGAATTAAAAAAACTAATTGCTCCACTCATGATTTATCTTTTTCTCTACTCTCACTTTCTCCATGTCCTTCATTGTTCTCTTCTGGCTGCTGGTCATGTTTGCAAACATGTGCCCCTGCATTAGCATCACTGCCAACGTTTTTTAGGATTAGCAGGCATCCCCATGCTCTTACTACTGCCGCCCTGTTGATCTGCTGGAGTGGCTGCAGTTTGCTTTGGGACTGACTGCCTGAGGCAGTTTGAATCAATGGGTGATAAAGAAATAACAGTACAACCCCTCTCATTTGTATCAAAAATGCTGGATCTCTATGAAGGCAGAGAAAGATGGATACAAATTAAGATGTAGGTTTAAGATGAAAGCAGCCAGACTCCTTGTCACATTATAGTGCTCTTGTCATAATGATAGAACAGCTGTGACTTTCATTATAACGACTAAGATATGTAAATAACAAACTAAACTATAAAGATAGTAGTCATACTCAAAATAAAGTAGTCATTCAATAAGAGACAGCTAACTCGTATTTTTGTTGATCAAATTATTTGGTATTACTATATTAATTATTTGGAAATGATTTAGTACACCTTGCTTTAAATGTCTATATTTGATTTATATATTTTTGTGCTGTTCATTTTATTATACTGTAAAACAAGGTGGAACTGTCCTATTTTGTGTGTGTGTTCGTGTGTTTAGAATTTGTTTTAGGTTAGGGTTAGTGTTGGGCATTTACACTAATCAAAAAAATTAATAAGGGAACACGTACTCGTCACAGTATAACACCAAGTCAGGTTAAACTTCAGGGATATCAATCTGTCCATTTAGGAAGCACAAGTAATTGTGAATCAATTTCACCTACTTTGGTGCAAATGAGAGTGACAACAGGTGCAATGGAGAGGCAAAAGCAAGACAACCGCCAAAAAGTGAATGGTTTTGCATGTGTTGGCCACAGACAATTATTCTCTCCTTATCCTTCCTGACTGATTCTTCTCTAGTTTTGTGTTCGGTTAGTGTCCTTGTCACTACTGGTAGCATGAGGCGTTATCTGCAGCCCAATCAGGTTGCACAGGTAGTCCAGCTCCTCCAGGAGCATCCATATGTGTGTTCACAAGAAGGTTTGCTGTGTCTCCGATCACAGTCTCAAGAACATGGAGGAGCTAACAGGAGACCGGTCGTTACACAAGGAGAGCTGGACTGGGCCATAGAAGGGAATCCGTTGATCGCGATTGACTGGTCGATCTCAACAGTCTTCACTGTTGATCTCTGTAACTCTCTGGACTCACAGGCTGCGGTTGCGCCGCTGATCAGCTGTGTGTCGGTTGTCTGTTGTTCACACACGCTGTGTGTCCGCTGCCGGTTTATCCACTGCATGTCTTTCAATACAAGATGGATTATGTACGAAACTAAATGTCAGGACTCTACGGTATGAAGACGTTTATCTTCCAGTCTGTCGATAACACTCAAAGCCCTGTTAGAAAAAAATAATGGATTCAGAAAGTGAAACAGTGGAGTGCTTTTACTTTGAAACGGCTTCAGGAAGTGTTGGAAATACGTTTGTGACATTGTGTTTCACAGCAGAATTAACTAAGAAAATGAACTTTCACCTGAGTTTGAATGTTTATCTGTTGAATTTATGTGACATAACATAAATTGTTTCAATACTTACTGTATACGATTCAAAATAAAAGCACTCCAGTGATTCTGTTGACCAAATCCATTCTTTTGTTCAAAAAAGGGATTTTTATTGTGAAAGTATGTGGCTTCATACTGTTTAGTACTGGTATATATTTGAGTACACAGGACTATTTTTATACAAAGAAATAATCATATTTATGGCCATAATCCATGCAAAGCCTATGTAAAACAATTGTGCTGCAGTAGCAGCTCCTCTGCAAAATATATTGTTGAACTGGGAAGCTAAAGATTGTGCTTTGAACAGATGCTGTATATATGAATTGATATTAATGTGAATATTGTCCATGAATAGATAATGTTGCATAACTGCCTTTCTTTGTGTATATTTATGCTTGCCTGTAACATCATCCAACATGACCAGTTTGGTGGTGGGTCAGTAATGGTCTGGGAAGGCATGTTTTTGGAGGGTCACACAGGCCTCCATGTCATAGCCAACGGTACCCTGACTGCTGTTGGGATGAAATCCTCAGAGTGATTGTCAGACCTTACACTGGTGCAGTGGGCCCTGGGTTCCTCCTGGTGCAGGGCAATGCCACGCCTCATGTGGCCAGAGTGTGTAGGCAGTTCCTGGATGACGAAGGCATTGATGCCATTGACTGGCCCTCACGTTCCCCTGACCTAAATCCAATTGAGCACCTAAGGGACGTTATGTATCGTGTGTCCGACGCCGCCAAGTACCACACAGACTGTGCACTGATGCCCTGATTTAGGTCTGGGAGGAGATCCCCAAGGACACCATCCACTGACTCATCAGGAGCATGGCCAGACATTGTTGGGAGTGCATACAGGCACATGGAGGCCATACACACTACTGAGTCACAAGAGTTGCCGTGATGCAAGTCACACAAATTGGATCAGCCTGTGATTTAAAGTTTAGTACTTAGATTTTCTGTGTGGTTTGAATCCAGCACTCAATGGGTTGATGATTTTGAATTCCATTGACCATTGTTGTGTCATTTTGTTTTCAAAAAATTATACAATGTACATCAGTAAAGATTATGAACTACAAAAGGAATTTTTCATCAATATCTGATGTTTGATTTCAATGTCCCCTTCATTTTTTGGAGAGGTGGTAGTAGTGATGGTTAGGGTTAGGGGCTAGGGAATGAATTATGTCAGTGTTCTCACAACTATAAAGAGATAAGTGTGTTTGCGTGTAGGAAAAAGGGGCAAAGATTGTCGCAAACTAGTTGAGTATACTGTGCCTCAAAACCCAATGATGTACCCTTGAGAAAGTCATTTAACCTCAGCCATGCTCCACTGCACAGTAGAGGACTGAGTATACATACAGAGCACATCAACATACAGTGTATCTGTGTATAGCACAATTTAATATGTACAGCACTTAAAATGCATAGTTGTAGTCTAAATGTGTGCAGGCTTATAATCCTGGGTTTGAGCTTCATCACAATGAAGTGCCAGAGTAACAGTTAATGTCTTGTTTTTATACCTAAATTAGTTTTTGTTTTCATACATGTTGGTGTGTTTTTAACAATGACAACATTATAGCCATTGTTTCAATCTGAAACTTTGGAACACCTGATTTAAAGCAGCTTGCAAGTTATGGTGAAGTTATTTTTACCAAGGTAAACACAGCATTTGCATGTAGAGATGTTAGGATGCTTTACTAATATGGACGGGTTGGCTCGCTTGGTCTGTGAAGCTTTCAAACACCTCTAGCCTGGCTATGCAGAACCAGTTAGCCTGACTATCACCTTTGTAAGCAAAATAATTATAATTTTTTTTGTCTGCTCTGTCCACATGTTGTGGTTAATCCACAAACCATCTCATTTTGTCAGTGGTCAGTGGAATCGTCACTGCACACACGCACTACTACTCTCCTGTTGCACACTCAGAAATAAACTGTGATTCTTAAAGAGTCTGTAATACTTCAAAATAATGTGTAGTCCAGTTTGAATGAACTGTACAACACTAATACATTTCTTTTTTGACATATCATTTAGCTGACTCTTTTATCCAAAGCGACTTCGAATAACTCCATTTAACCATGAGGGTACAAACCCAGAACAGCAAGAATCATGTAAATATATTATCTTAATAAAAGCCAAACCACAAAGTGTAAATTAATACAAATGAATATTTAGGTACTGTCATTTGTTAACGAACAAACACTGTAAAGTGTCTCAAAAATTGCCTTGAACGCATTGCTGGGAGGGGCTGGCTGAGACACGCCCCATCTACCTACCGATTTTCAACAGAGAAGTGTGAGGTGGACTGCTTCACGGCTTTAGAGTTTCCTGACAGTCAAGACCACGTTCATAAAGAGCCATTTGAACCGCTGTCACAGACGGCCAATGCGGAGACAGCCGGGCCTAAACCTTGTCTGAGAAGCATGGTGGTCCCGAGCCGTTTGAACCGCCAGCGCAGGCGGCTGTCTCAGCCAGCTGTTTAAATGGTGTGTGTCTCAGACAGCCGATGGGCAGGAGAGGATGTGGAACGTCTCTGAATGGCAGACGATGTGGTGGTTTAGGATCTTATTTTCAAAATGGCCCCAGCTTTCCAGGTTCTCTCTCACGGGGTGGTGGTTTGATTAAAAGCTTTTCAAATATAAGTAAATGTCATGACATACAGAAATCCCAAGTGGTTGACTCTACTGAACCATTGTTTTATCATTTTATTGTTTGAAACACTAGCTGACATTATGAGCCATGTTCAACCCATGAATGTAGTTCTATTTTTTCTTTAAAAATATGGTTATAAATGTGATTTTAAATAATTTAATTCTTTGTTTCATCAAAGAACAGTCGTATAATTTAGTTTACAGCTCAAAAACGTATATCTGTGCATCACTTTAAGAAAATGAGGACTTGAACTGTTCCTTTACTTATGAGCTCCAGGTTTTCCGAGAAATCCCACCTCTGATTTGATAGGTTCAGTTGTGTAACATTGTTCTCGTCGAGCAAAGCAAGGTGCTTACAGATGGCTGCCATTTGTGTCTCACAAAAATATTCAACACCGTGGGTCAGTGAAGCTTCCAACCTATGTTACAGTCCTGGTAGAATTTAGAAGTGTGGACTGTCCATCTTTATGTTTAAAGCTAAAAATAACACAGGATTATCTCCAGCACATGGATCTTTGTAGAAAGTGAGCAAGGTTTAGAGACATGGGCAAAAGATTATGTGTCCAGCTCCAACTTTGCCTATTTATCTCTAAGCCACAGCTGAGCTTTAACTAGGACGCAGAAAAAAAATGGAGAGAGGTGTGAGAGAGCGCACACACACACACACACACACACACACACACACACACACACACACACACACACACACACACACACACACACACACACACACACACGTGCACGCACAGACGACAAACCTCCAAAAGCCAGACTCAGGATTTCTAACTGTTGTGCATTGATACTGTAGACCCATATGCAGCGTACTCACCATTGTTCACATTAGGAGGAAGTTGTTTGAGAGAGAGAGAGAGAGGAAGAAGAGGAGAGAGAAAGAAGAAGAGAGAGAAAGAAGAAGAAGAGAGAGAGAGAGAGAGAGAGAGAGAGAGAGAGAGAGAGAGACTCTTCCCATCTTTGATGTGCTGTTTGTAGACTGCACTTTGACAGTATATAAAGATGGACAACTCATCTCCACTTCCTCCCACTATCCAGAAATTAAGTGAAAATATCACTCAGACAAACGCTGTCATCTTGCATCACCATCTTTGGAGCCGGAGACTGCTCAGTAGCAATCTCGGGATGAAGCTGCAGTATCAAGGTCCTGTTGATACACAGGCCAGTCGTTATTCTCAGCTGTCAATCGTGACGTCCCGCCCCCTTTTTATAGCAGCAAATTACTAAACTAAACTGAATTGACCAGAATAATTTCAACTTGGGCATACATTAGTGTGAATAGAAGGACCTAGAATGATAGAAACCATATTTGAGAAAAAAATGTTTGACCTGTTTGACTTTTTAGTTTGGTCCAAGTCCCCTCTGTTAACATGGAGGAGGCCGGGGTTATGTATCCTGCCCCCAGGCACCAGGTGGTGATTGAAACCCTTTGGGTTTGGGGAGCCGTCATGTCGTCCATCTTTATGTGCAGTCAATGGGACTGCACTGCCAGAGGAGACAGGACACTGGACCTGATATGCTCATGTTCAGAAGAGTCAACCTCACCTTGTACATTTACATTTATACATGGTTAAACTCACTCACTGTGTATTTCTTATCAGTACTATTTATAGTATTTACTTTTTTTACTCACAACCTCCTCTTTCCTATGTGTGTTGTGCAATTGTAACAAAGCAGTTGCCCTTCAGGGATCATTCGAGTCTTTTCTAATTCTGATTTCCTTCTCTTTTTTTGTTAGTGTCTGACTCTCTCTCTCTCCCCCTCCCTCCCTCTCTCCCTCTCTCCCTCTCTCTCTCTCTCTCTCTCTCTGTGGTACGAGCGTGGCGAGGCCAGATGAGTTGCTATGTCAGACAGAATGCAGCAGTGAGGGAGGTGAAGCTTTATTTCTCCGTGAAAGGTGCATTTTTCTCTTGTCAACAGGCATGGCTGCATCAGCCTCTCCATGACTCCCCCCCCCCGCACCCCCAATTCCCAATCTCCATCTTTGTTTTTACATTTCTCCTCCTTTCTATCTTCACCTCTCTCCCGCGCTCTCTCACTGCTTCCTATCTGGAGCTGTACAGAGGACAGATTGAGGGTATTATTTTTCTTCGACAGAGTTTTTCTGCCATGCGGTGATACTGAAGGTCCCATTCTGCTCCTGTGTCCAAGATAAATCAAAAACATTTTTCTTCAGCTGCAATCAATGCCGTAGCCCTTTCCTAACAGCTCTGCCTTCCCCTCTCTCTCTTACACATAGGCACACATGTACACACTTTTACTCACATACACACAGACGCACTGCTCCTCCTCTGTTTCTTCCTCGGGCGATGGTTCTCTCTTGAACGCTGACATCAGATAGCCTCCCTCCAGCAGTCCACTCCTCTGGGAGGGATTTGCATCTCATTTACATCTCGTTACAGTTTTAATAGAGGAAACTGTTCTCCATCCTGTGTGAAAATGATGAGGGGGTAAGAGGAAAGGTGAAGACGGCTGGGGAAAGTCAGTCTACTGGCGACTGTCTGCCTCCGAGCAGCTGTTACTGTATATCCCCTGTCTTTTATAACCCTGCAATTAAACATCAAATACCAATAAATCCACAAATCTGTCTTTATCCTTCAATTTTCTCAATAACGCATCAATTTAACACTTTTGTGTTTGTTTCTGAGGGGCTAGGGAAATGTTCTCAAGACACCAACTCTGACCCCCTGTAATTTTGTCTCATCAATGATATCACTACTATGTCATCATTAGTGACATCAGAAGATGACTTGGATGATGGGGAGATTTTAGACTGTGGATTTGTGAGTGTGTAAATGAAACCCACTGACCGGCACATTTTCAGTGGACAAAAAGTCACTTGTATTTACCTTCTAATTCCACAAACGTCTTTCCTGTCCGTCTAAAAATATTACCAGTGCTCTGTAGCAGCAGCAGCGTAAATGATGTTGATCTTGACAACAGCACGTTCACGACAACAGCAACTGGGTTCTGAGTCGAGCCTCACTGAACTTTGAATAAACAGGTGAACAGCTCTTTGTGCAGCAGTGGTGGGGCGACCTCGGGGTTCTGTGGACTGAGTCCTGCAGCTGGTCTTTACTCAAGATTCTATCAGTCAGTTTTGCAGTTTCAGAAAGAACTGAAACCAGCATCACCACAGGCCAAGTAAAGAGCCTATTCCAAATGGGCAGGTTTAGAACAGGCACAGCACTGGTTATTGAAAAATTAAAACAAAGATTAAACCTTTTATAAACATTGGAGGTGATTGTTTTAAACTTATGAATTCAAAAACACAGTGACAGTTGTAATAACTAATTGATATTTGCAAAAATCCAGACTTTACATTTCAGTAAAAGATTATATTCAGTTACATTTGTTAATGGAGCCGATCATAGCCAGAACTCAACTCTGTAGACCAGGCAAGTTAAGTCGTATAGCACATTTCAACAACAAGGCAATTCAAAGAGCTTTACATGAAATATAAAAGGCATCATGATTCATCTTAAAAGCAACAAACAATACAAAAACATGCATTTAAAAAGAGTTACCTAGAAAATACAAAATGTATAAATGAAATCAGGGTGAAAGTAACAGTGCAGTGCAAGGAATTTTTGATTATTTTTTCTATTAATCTCCATTGAGAGATTCCTCAGACCTTGCTTTAAGTGACCGCAGTAGGGTTCGTGTTTGCTGAACCAAGGGACATTTTTTGGAATTGTAGAGTCACTCTCCTGTCATTTAAAAAGAGCCAATAGGCTGGTATTCACTGAAATGGTAGTTCTTAGTATAGCTTCCTCTTCTCATACTCCACAAGCAAGTATACACATTCACATACAGTTAATAAGGCAGAAAATATGATTTGTTTATGTAAATTCACATCAATCAGTGTGTGACAATCCAGAGATAAACCGCGTCGTATCACACTGCTCTTCTTTTAATTACCTTATTGTGCTTTTTCTCCTCAGCAGCAAACTCCTGGAAGGAAGAGGCTTTTTCAATTAGGGACTGCTCCCCCCCATCTGAGCTCCGCACCCTGCCACACGCTTTGTTATTGTGTGTGTGTCTGTGTGTGCGCGCATGTGTGTGTGAATTATTTGGTAACCTTTCTAATTTCACACTTGTTAAGTTTCCATGTAAAAGGCAACATTTTAGAAAGAAACCCTCAGGATGGGTGAATGTCATTAGTGATTGTGTGCGAGTGTGTGTGTCCCTGTGTGTGTTTGTGTGTCGGGGGGGTTGATGGCACAAATAATATCACGGGCTGGTTGGACTCCTTTTAAACGCCTTTTTCCACACACACTTTGCTAACACACAGTCAAACGCACAAACAGAACGAATCTCTGTACTTTTGTGTACATTCTGCCGACAAAATGAGGTGATTAGCTATTTTCTATTGTTTGTGATCTTGGGCCTCCCCAGGCAGACTGTGCTGTGTGTGTTTCTGTGATGATGCTCTTTTTATGTTTATTTCTCTCTCTCTTTCTCCCTTCCTTTCTAATTTATGTGTTGTTGTTATTGGAGCCGGTGCTGATAGGCCCAGAGATGGCATTTAGCTAAAGAGCAGAGAGGCTGTTAGGTTCTCCATTCATCTAATCAATCTCACTAATGAAACCACTGTCCTCTCCACAGCCTCCATCTTCCCCTTCTTCTCTCGTCTTCTCTCTCTTCTGTCTTCCTGCCCCTTGCCCTCTCATCATTTGCTCTCCTTGTGCTTTTATCCCCTTTACTTTGTATCCCTTTACATCCCTGTGCCACCCACGTACCCATTCTCATTTTGTTTCCATCCTCACTTCTATCCTTCCATCCTCCCTTCCTTCGTGCAGCTGTCCTAGATTCACCACTGGTAGATTTTGTTCCCAGTGAAGCTCCTTATTCTGGTGTTTGCTTCCTCCATTTCAGCAAAACCAATGTCTCCTCCCCTCCCCCTACATAATAGATGGTGGATTGACCCAGTTAGGGTGAGAATGGGTATTTTACAGGGACTGTAAATGTGCCAAGGTGTGTGTTTGTGTATCTGTATCTTCAAATGTGCACATTACATTGGCCCCAACAGGTTGATCATAGCGTGCTAGGGATTTAAATTAGTAATTTCATCTGTTTTTGAAACTGGAATAGTGAGATGGTGTTGTAGGCACAATTTAAATTTCACATTCTCTTGTGCTCTGTAAAGATTCTTGTAATATTTGCAATAATTGATCAACTATTAAAACTGTGTAGGGAAAAATGCCATATAATTATCACAGTCTCTTAATTCTGATCATTATATGAGTATCTGAATATCTTCGTTTAGTGTTCACAATTTGTTTCCCATTCTACAGCCCAAATGATTAATCAATCAATACAGGGCTGATTAGTTGACCATGAAAGCTGTTGTTAAATGTGGACTCATGGTCTGCACATTATCTGACTTGACCCATGACATTAAATGTGGAGGGGTGAGGTGTGGTTCACACAGTTGTAATACAGCAACTAGCATTTTATCAAATACTAGATAGAGATTACATAAAAAACCTTAATACATTATAACATGTATAACATTACATTATTCCACCTCACTAGAAAACTGGACTCCAACTGCATACAAATACTTTCATGCAAATTATACAAGCGTTTCCTCTTCTAAACCCATTTTTCTAATATCGGGACACTTCTGACTGCATTGTTCATTCACCATTCTAACCATTGGTGATTCAACACAAAGCAGACTACAGTTGGTCTGGTTACCCATAGTTTAATGGTGCATGAACGTTTAGTATGGAGGTGAAACTATGAAGAAGTGCAAAGTTTGTGTTCATCCAGATGTAACAGACACCTGTGAGCCCTGGAAACAATGCAGCAGTAATACGACATAATGTTATTTGATCCCTTTCTTGGGTGTAGTTAAAGACATTTAGTTGTTCTTACCCAAATACACATCCAAGGTTGTGCATAGAGAGGTAGAGCAAAAAAAATGAGAAAGTGAGTAAAAGTGTGCATGAAGTCGCTCTTGAATGCTGTAAATCTAGAAAGAGAGAGGGAGAAAACCCCCCAGGGTCCCTTGTATCTTTTCCTCTGTAATTCATTCTAAAATCTGTAATTATTCCAGTGTATGTTTGCTACTACTGTGTGTGTGTGTGTGTGCGTGTGCGTGTGTAGGCTCGGGGTGTTGTGTGTTGGACAGAGACCCTACAGAAAACCTTTGTTGAGGAGACTTCCCTGCAGCAAGGTCGCTCCTGCCCTCCCTCCATCAGTAAATCTCTCTCACAATATCTGTACAACATTCATAGTTTTTATGTCCCTGCCTCTCTCGTGCACATGCACACACATGCACACACACACACAGACTTGCATGTACCAGACAAACATGCTACATGAATGAATTTTGTAGAGGCAGGTCCCTGGTGAGGCCACTGGCTGTAACTTCAGAATATAAAGTGGAGTGTATATCTGTCATGGCGAGTGTGATTATGAGAGTGTCTGAGAGCTGGAATGTGTGCAGCTGTGACTTTGTGGGTCTTCTGGGTAATGGCAGTGATTATTATGTATGGATACGCTGACTTTTGTTAGAGGACAAAACCTGTCCCTTATAGGGCATTGAATATACACACACAAACACGTAAGCTCATACATTTAAAAGCTGCATTCACTGTGTTATGTATGTTGCCCCTGTATTATGTACGTATACAGCAGTATATAAACACACCAACATTTTTCATTCTCAGTAGCAAATACACAGAGGGACATTTTGTCCTTCTAATGCTTTGATGTACACCCAAGTGCGGCTCTCTCTCTGTGTGTGTGTGTGTGTGTGTGTGTGTGTGTGCGTGTGTGCGTGCGTGCGTGCGTGCGTGCGTGCGTGCGTGCGTGCGTGCGTGCGTGCGTGCGTGCGTAAACTGCAGGACAGTGATACCATGGTTCCCCTGCTCTCCCACTGTGAAAAGAGGAGCCTCACATGATTTTACCTTTGAGTCCGTAATACAGACACACTGTTTTATGCTCACACACTTTGTCTTGCACACACACCCCTCAGTTGGATGAACATCAATCACGGCTCCAGCTTCACCTGTCATTGTCTTTGTTGTCGCTTATACAAACATCCTCCTTCTGGTCAATGGAATAAAGACCCCAATCCCGATTTACATTCACAGCACATAGTACATTTTTGCTCCCGTACACACTCTCGCCCTCTGGGGAGGAAGAAAACTTAACAGCAGTGTTTCAGTGAAAACCATGGAGGAATGGAGGACAGTGCTGTTACCCTCTTGCAACTGCATGAAAAAAGAAGTAGTGAAATAGAGAAAAAGATATATGTTCTTTGTGGGGAAGTTAGTTGATTTGTGATGTGATGAAAAGAGCAGGGAAAGAATGGAGAGACGTAGAAAGAAGGAATGTGAAATTGGGACAATCAAGTCAGAGGGAGGGACATGTGAGGGGTGTGAGGATATACATATATTTGTGTGTGTGTGTGTGTGTGTGTGTGTGTGTGTGTGTGTGTGTGTGTGTGTGTGTGTGTGTGTGTGTGTGTGTGTGTGTGTGTGTGTGTGAGAGATGAGCCTGCATAAACATGCACAGAGCTGAATGTGGATCAGGGACAATAAAACCTCCATTAAAGATTTATTCTGGAGAGACGGAAGAAGGGAGGGCCGGATGATAGAGAGTGGAAGACGGGAGGTGAGAGGAGGGAAATGGGAGGGGGGAGAGAGGGTTTGTGTCACAGAGTGGATTATACCAAAGACACCTCTCCACCCATCACACACACACACACATACACACACACACACACACCACACAAACGTGGCTGCTCAGACTGCATTTAAATAGCTCTGTCACCTCCAGCTATAATATCAGACAATGGTTCTTTGAGCAGACCCTCGTCTTCAGAAGTGTCTTTCGTGCTTCCTGACAGGCTCAAGCGAGAGCTAACTGGCTAGCTGGGCACAATTATAGATCCCATCTGTGTAGTCACAGTGCTACGGCAAACCTCGGCCCAGCGAGCCCGAGGCCTACTCTGTCAAAATGTCACCTGATCGGGCTGCGCTCCAGGCGAGACACCCAGGCACTTTTCAGTTAATATCTACAAAAGGACTGCGGGTACAAGAGGAGGGGGGAGGGGGTAGAAAATGAAATGACATGGGGAAAATATAATCTAATTCACCGCCCCCCCTCCTCCAATGAAGTGTGCTGTCAACTTTATCTCAGAGCTCCAACCCCATACCCACTCCTGCATTCATCTAGTTTGAGGTGATTGAGATTCAGAGTTGATGCTGATGACATTTGAGCAGGTACTTTACTGTTCCACTCACGATTGACTGACTGACCGACTTACGCAAGGGGCGGGGAGCTGCTAAATGCATGGAGAAAAGGGAGGAGGAGGAGGAGGTGATGGATGGCAAGAAGATGTGGCTGGAAATGGAAAATGAGGAAGAGGGAAAGAAAAAGAGACTAAGAGGGTTGGAGGGGGTTGCAAAGCTGGAAGAAAAGCTCAATCAGGATTGCAGATATGGGGGAAAAGGGGAGTCAAATGTATGGAGATGGAAAGTGATGAGGCAAGAGGTGGGGACAAAAGGCACTAGAGAGGCATTTTGTGGTGGTGGAGGAGGAAGCTGGAGATATAAGAAGGCGTAAAAAGGGCACTTGGACAGTAGAGGGCAGGGAGTCTCAGGAGTGGGACATTTACTCTCAAACCAATGAGCTATCAGAGGACTGCATTTTAATAAAGGAGAGCAACAGAATCAATATGAAAATCCCCATGTTGGCTGTCAGGATTAGTGTGTCCATAATGTGTGTGTATGTGCGTGTGGGTGTGTGTATGGGAATGTGATTATCAGTGTGTTTGAGAACACTGTGACAAGGATAATTATGTTTGATTACTAAAGACCCCAGCGAGGGTTTGCATTATCAGCCATTGTGCTCCTTTGGTATTTTCCTAAGCCTTGATGTGAGCTGCCATCGCTCTGTGTGTATTTTGATAGCCCTGTCTTATTCCTCTTCTGTTTGACTCGTTAAACAGGAAGTTTTGCATAGTAAATACAACATTTGTATCAGTGTCTTTTATTGAGAGAAGATTTTTACTGGCTCAGACACTCCATCGGGGTGAAGCCAAGTTGAGACTACTTCAGTCACTAACAGAGAAAATGCACATGCTGCTGAAATGAATATGCAAATCTGTGTACCGGTCCCATACCATTTTTAAAACAGTATATTGGTTTCACCCAGGTAAAACTGCTTTACCGCCACCTTCTGAACGGGAGTGTGGAGCACAAAAAACAAACATTGAGGCAATATTGGCTTAGACAATTTGCAATGTGACACGAACGTACATTTTATTGTTGTTTTGGTCGCATCTGTACGCAATATTTTTTTAGTTTTTCCTGCTCAGCTCGCTCTCATTGGCTTTTGCGGGTTTCTGGAGGAGCTTAATCGTAAATATCATTTTTTTAAATTATTTATGATTCAAGATCAGGGAGCCTCCAAGTCAATCGGTAGCGTTAAGATTATCTTGTAAACCCCCAATCGTTTCGATTATGCTCAAGTGTGTAGCAGCCTTAAAATGTCAGCAATTTGGCAATACTTAATTCTGGAAAGTCCCTCAAGTATGAGGGCCATTTATACCATATGCAACATTTCAGTTTCAAGGGGTGGCTTCATTCCTAGATTGATTTATTCATCTTCTTCTTCTCTCATAACTCAAACGAGATAATAAAAGGTTGACATTCATTCTCTGTATGTTTTTGTTTTTCAAAGGCTTTAACCTGAGTCAGGCCAAACAGCAATGACAGCAATCACCACTTCCATACAAGGTTAGTAGCATCAAACTGTTAAAATAGAAATAATATATAAAGATATAATATAATATAAACATATATATTATATGTTGTATATGTTTTGTTTGTTTTGGTTTAAATGCACTGGTATCGGATGGGTAGTCTGTATTGGCCAACACTCAAGTCCAGGTATCATAATTGGTATTGTGAATAGTCCTTATAGACCTGATAGTACCAGGACATCTCTAGTCACTAATAAATATAAATTAACTCAATTTATATACTATAAACCACTATAAATTATAGTGGACATTTACAATGTGTACAAACACAGTGATATATGCAGCTAAAAAGCAGTGGTTAAAAAAGCTTTGAATAGTGTATAACAGAAATGATGCAAAGACAAGAGAAAGACATCAAAATTGAGAAAAGCACATGTAAAAAGATAAAATGTACGCATCACACTATAGTGTTAATCTATAAATGGCAGTTTTTAAAAGATGCTATGGATTCTTCTGTCTTTTATGCGATCGTACACAGTTCCTATCTGGTGATTGTGACCTGTAAAGCTTTAGACTTTTGCTTGAAATACTGTCTGATAAAATCTTGAAAATATAATCAGAGTTTAAGATTGAGCAAATGGAGAGGAACTGAGGTTGGGCTTCTGTGAGTTTGACTATCAAAACCAATAAGAATCCACACTTATGGCTGTCTGGGCCATTTAGGAAAAGATATTATTAAAAAAATAGTTTTATTTTTGAGTTTTTGGTACCAAATTGTATAAACAAGAGGCTCAAAACAGAGACAACTGTGGAAAAACTGGCAAAGGGTTAATGTTTGTGGTAAACAACTGTGTGTAGTAAATGTCATTATTGTTTCCCCTTGAATGTTAAGATCTGTGTTTTCTGGTTAATAACAGTTTGATGCCATTGTGCGATTATATCTGAACCGGTGCCTCATTTATAAAACATTGCACTGGACTCTTACTAAAAGCCTGCTCGCACACAAAAGCCAGAAATGGGGAGCATTAAAAAGTAAGCAGATTTCTGAAATTGTGCACATGCACACCTGCAGATAACGGTCCAGATATCTTACAATCATTTTTCTTTCCCAGACATTTCACATCTCACTCAAAAATACAGACAAAGGTTAATAAACTTTATTACTTTAATTTAAGTGAATAAAGATTCTTTCCTGACAGTGTTTATACTTAAACTCTAATTCTATCACTGCATCTCAGAATGACCCAAGGAGACTGTGTGATGATGAATGGAAATAAAAAGTACCTTGTGATGTAAAGAAACATTATCCACACCTCTGCTTTGGCAGCACAGTCTGACATTACTTAACTTTTTTATTTGCTTCACATATTCATTACAGTTTGTTTACCAGTTGGTAAGAAAATCCTCATTTAAAATCTACCTTAAGCTTGACTTTAATTATCAGAATGGATCTTTTAATTTAGTCATGTCATCATAATATTTACGTTTCCCAAAGTTGAATATCATTAATGGCTGTTAGAATAGCCAGATTGACTTGCAGGTATTGCATTTCTTCTCAAAGCCTTTACTCATGGTTCGGACAATGTTGTTTGTAACACCTCAGCCTCTTCTACATGAAGGAGCTCATAGCCAGATAGGAAAACCCTGGAATGACAGAGCCAGGTGATACAAATTCATCAACAAATGTAACATTGATATATCCTGGATGTGTTAAAGTTGCTTCATAGTACAAGTGGAGCACCATACTGAATGAAATCTGTGTCAGTTTTTATGTTTTAAAACTGAAAGGTGCTTATTGAAGAGTAACGTCTCTCCACAGCCCAATCTCAAATACAACTGACTTATAAGACTTATAAAGTGAATCTGTAATGTGTGATATTGAGAAAATGAAATGAGTGAGATGCAATACTATTTACTTTTTACATTCTGGCTTTATTTCACCACATCATCTTTTGCATTGTCAATTTCTCCTGTCTCCAAAATGTTTGTTTGCATAGGTCAGAGTTTCTGTACAGTTGCGCATATTCTCCCGTTTAATTTGTTTTTGTTGATTCCAACTTTTGTGTGGGAAGTGGCATACTGTGTCTGTACGTGTGTGTGTGTGTGTGTGTGTGTGTGTGTGTGTGTGTGTGTGTGTGTGTGTGTGTGTGTGTGTGTGTGTGTGTGTGTGTGTGTGCGTGTACGTGTGTCTGTACGTGTGTCTGTACGTGTGTGTGTGTTAGACTGACGTCTTTACAGCTCTATCGGGACAAGGCCATTGTTGCCTCTGGTTTGTGCGTTATAAAGACTGTAGGAATCTGTCTCCCTCTTTCACACACTAACACACACATGCAGTCACACGATGTTAACTGTCCAGGTCTTCATGCGTCACTTTCAGCTGGTTCTGTGTCTGCTTTGCCCTTTTTGCCCCACTCCATTCCTCCATCTATACACACATACCCACACATTCAAACACACACACATTTATCATTTCAGGATTTCTCTGCAGTCAGGGAGTCGACTCACGTAGCCCCAACATATCCACAAATAGATATCTCTAGTCTTATCATGCACTGCATTGGAGTATTGTGCTCTAGTAGACACACACACACACACACACACACAAACTTATTGTATATCGGCAATAGTAAAAATAGTTTGGAACAATCCCCTGTGATTCCACAGAAACCAACTTAAGAAATAATTTTAATAATAATTTCTTCTAAGATTTTATATTTAATATAGTACTCTAAGCTTGGTTTTGGATGTTTTATCAAAAATTATTGAATATCATCTTAAGATTAGAAAAGCTGGTCTATCGGCTGGTGGTCTATATGTTCTATGTTATAGTTCACTGTTCAGATATACTTTTTCTATACTTGGTTAAAATTATATTCCAATCTTTTTGCCTGACCTCCAGCCTGGACTGTACAGCTTGAAGCTGAATGATCTAGAAGGGAAACCTGATAATTGTTATATTGTCCTTACACATGAGTCCCAAGTCAGCATTAGATATTTAGTAATTGTTGTTCTGTTTTGTTGGAGCTGTACGCACGTCTCTACCAGCCATAAATGAAAGCTGAGGTAGAGCTGGATCACAGGCTTTGAGGAAGGTAGTTACTTAGGAAACACTGCATTGAGATGACAGCACAGGACCGGAGCTGTCTGTGGTGCTGAAACTCACAGGCTGTTTTGTTGCACTTTTGTTTGTGTGAGAGAGATGCAGCGGCACTGAGAGCAGCATACTAAATACTGTAGGATATCTGGTGGTGATGAATAAATATCCACTGTTGCCCTGATGCTGTGTGAAGCCTGATCTGGGTTATCATGTTTTCTATTCTGCAGCTCTTTTGTTGTGCATTTTCAAAGAGTGACTTTGAACTGCCTCCTCCCAATGTGTCCTCCTACTGGCAGACCTCAGGTCAGGCCTGCTGTTCATTTCAGATTGGAGACAGCTTTAGCTTTTACACTGTTATGCAGCTCAGTCCTGCTGCGCCACTTTATCATAAGTACCTCACAGTGTCCTTCTGCCTCTGGTCTTCCATGTATTCCTCCTCTGCCAGCCAGTCCTTACCTCTGCTTGTCTTCTGGTCCACACTGTCTCCCTGTCCCACACAGTTTGAACACCCACCTCACTCTGCAGTATTCATCTCTCTGTCTCCCCTTTTGTCTTTTCTGTGACTAGAAGCATCTGTTACAAGAGATTTCATCTTAACCACTATAACTGAGTCGTAGTGAAAAGAAGAGGACTGTCGATTCTCCAGTCCCTCACTTCAGTGTTCAGTCTGTCCTCTCCCTGTGTGGATTGGGTGGGACAGATGAATGTGATGCCCTGAGTGCAGCGTGTCAGCCGCTGTCTGTGTGAAGTGTGCGAGCGTATGACTTGTCGTATGTGTGGGTCTTATCTTAGTTATTAGTTTATCTCCATGACTATCCGGGTTTCACAGCTCTACTGCCTCTGTTTCTATTACCCCTCCGCATATTAATCATCTACCCCCTGTTCAGCAGCTCTATATCTGACTAAAGTTCACAGATAGTCTAAAGGCCACAGATAAGATGCTCTTGTCTCCCTTCACACTAATTGAATTGACATGAGTTGTTCTGCATCAAAATCAGTCTCAGCCCCTTGTGACATTTATTTATTTTTTTCCACTATGATCGACAGGGAGAGTAATTTTATGTGTGTGTGTCACATTGGGTACCGTTAATGTTTAGTGGGTGAGCCCTCCTGAGCAGTGAAATCGGCTTATTTCCAACAGCCTCTAAAAACACCTCAGAGGTGCCTTAATGAAAGAGCAGCAAAGGAGGATGAATACTCCTCTAATCCTAATTTGTGTCTACTGGTGCTGCCCTCCACCCTCCACCCCCACCCGCCCCGAGTCTCAGTCTCTTATTTCCTGTCTGAATTGGTCATTTATCACATTCATTTGAACAACACTGAGGAAATCCAAACGTTTTACTTGCACCTGGACCAGTGGTTTGGAAATGTTAATGGTTTATTCTTCATACATCTTTTCCTGTTAAATGACTAATGTAAGCTGTGTTTCTGGCACTGTGCCCCAGTATTTTGGCTCGGGTATTAAACTGTATTTGGTGACATTAGACTGAGGTATTTTTTTTTTGCTTTTGCCCGAGGGTACATTCAGGTTGATTTTTGCTCAATGCCAGACTGATACCATTTTTTCTGTCCTTACTTCCTGCACTAGGAGTTTCCTCATTTATGAAAACACAGATAAATGGCATGTGCTTTCAGGAATTTAAAAGGATAAAGAAATGGCGGATGTTTAAGAGGAGAGAGAAAGGGAGAGAGAGAAAAGGAGAGGGAGAGAGATGCAATATGAAGACAAAACTGTGGGGGTTGAGCCATGGTGTTGCACTGTGAGCTTTGGGACAGGCTTATATTTAATGGCTGGACTGGGGCTAAATGAGCTGAATTAATAGGGTCTGCTCTGAACACTTACATGCCTGCTAAACATACATCTGTGTCCATGTGTGTGGGTGTATACGTGTGTGTGCGTGCCGTTATTAATTGGGTCATCTTTCTACCATTTCATGCTCCCTAAACCTACACTGAGTGGATGTGGGTTTGTAGGCTACGCTTTTTTTGTGTCGTGTACGTACAATTGTTTCACAATTTTCATGAATGTTTCTTTATGGTAAATTCTTGATTATTTTAGTGTTGGTTGCAAATTGATATTCCTATTGATATACTTTTTACATCGTAATAATTCATTTTTTATGTTCTTTATTAATTATCAAGGATTTTTTTGTTCACACTTATCAGACATTTTGCAGACATATGCAGAATATCAAACATGCTTCTCACATTTGTCCCTGGGTGATAGTGTGTGTGTGTGTGTGCAATAGTGAATGTTGGCTTTGAATTAAAGGGTCATTCCCCACTGTGTTCATGAATCAGTCTGATGCAGGATCACTACAAACCAAATCTGCTCCACATCCCCCATCGCCCTCGTTCGTTTCTCTGCTCCGGCTCATTAACCCCCCAGTTTTCCCATCTAACATCTCTTCCCTTATCCACAAACTGGTATCAGCACACATCTTTCATCTGTCATCCAGGATTCTTCTTCCCTTCCCCCTGCTCTGTAGTGAATTGGTTCAGTCCAAGTCGGCCTCAGCAGGGGACTGACTCCCCACAAACAAGGCCAATCATTCTGACATGAAAGGGTGCAGGCTGGAAGGAACAAAGAGTGGTTGGTGTGTGTGCATGCATGTACGTGTAAATACAATATGGGTTAGTAAAGTGTATCAGCATGTAGACACCACATGCGCTTGCTTGCTCGAGTCTCAGTGGGCTTGCTTCAGAGGAAGGTGGCTACTGTTTATTTAACATGCCTCAAGTTTAACACGTGGAAATCCATGACGCTCTTAATTTTCTTTGGTCTAGCCGGGCCACCTCAGGAATGTTGTGTGTTTATGTCAGAGAAAGGGAGAGAGACCCAGAGACAGGAAGATCAAACAGAGATTTGTCACAAAGGAGGATCAGTGTGAGTTAGAGAGACTCGCAAGAGGAACTGTGGCTCTTTTGTCTCCGTTTCTATCTGTCTCCTGCTCTCTGGGGCTCTGTCTATCTTTTCCTCCTCCTTTCTATCCGTTTCTTACTCAGATGGCATTGCCTCTAGTGTCAGGATTGGACGGGATGTTTTCAGACAGATTATCTAGACAGTGCGAGGACCATGTTCACACAGAGGGTCATCCAGACTGTCTTGTTCTATCCACGGGCAAAACACAAACGGAACAACTGTGACTCACTTTGTCTCTCAGTAGGAAATCCTCCTGATAATAACTTAACTCAGGCCTCCATCCTGCACCTGAATGCACAGGAAACTGTAAAAAATACCACTGCCGGGTCGTGGGTAGCTCATAGGAAGTTTATCCTCACAGACACACACAGACACACACACACACACACACACACACACACACACACACACACACACACACACACACACACACATGCCCACACAACACGTGTTGTGCAGGATATCGTACAAGTGTTTCCTCAGCAATATATTATCTGATTAGGCTGAATTAATGAGGCCCAGTGGAATGGTAAAACTCCTCTTTTACATCCTTCCTTCTCGTTATCTCACCATCCCTTCATCCTGCACCTCTTCCTTTCACACTTTCTTCACCCTACAGCTCCATGCACCCCCTTTTCTCTGTGTGTTCCTCCCCCTCCTCCCTCCTTGCCAATCATTACCCGTCTGCTTGTCTCTTGCACTCAAGCTGGATAAGAAATCGGTGGTGGAAAACAGCTTTATTGTCAATATTTGACATCTGTCATTCTTTGACCATCTCACTTCTGTAATTGACATCAAGATGCCAAACTGATGCCATCTTGTTGACACACATACAGGCGCAGATTGTACACACACGAGTGCAAAAGTACCCAAAATAATTTCCTGAGTGACGGTTCACACGGAGCAGCCAGTACGCTATATTTAATCTCCGTACATGCAGTATAATGTGTGATTAAATTCTGCTTGATATGTGTGCAAGTGAGGAGAAAGCTTTACAGCTGCCTGTCTCTCAATGTGAGGTGCCATGAAAACACGAGGCGGGAGATTCCCTTATCCATCCCACTGTCTGCTTTACTTATTAAATACACTCTGAATGTAGGCCTCTCCTCCCGCAGACAGCACGGTGTGATGTGTGCGTGGGAATACTTTGTGAATGGCGAGTCTCCTGTGATACAGGAGATGTTTATTCCTATTCTGCGATGCAAAATATCCTGCACTTCATTATGAATGACAGAATTTGAGAGAGTGAGTGAGAGCAAGAGCATGTGTCATATTTCTGTGACGTAGATACAGTATCTGTCATTGGCTCAGTTTAACAATCCAGTCACTAAGATCACAAATCAAAGGGCAAAGTGCTTGGTCATTTACAATGAAAGTGAGGAGGAATCCAAGAGCATCTTCTAGTTTCATCCTCATTTTGTGCAAAAGGGTCAGTGAAGTGAATCATTTTCATACCATGCTGTAAAAAGTCCTCTAAATTAAACAATCATTTGTGATTTGACTTATAGGAGTGGGCTGGCACATACGACCTTCATTGTCATGGTTACAGAACATGTAGTTCAGTTTAAGATAAGGTCTCGCTATCGTCCTCATTAGGCAAGAGGTCATCTGTTGTCATGGTTACTATAATAACCTTGTGGTCAAAGTGTAACAGCCATAGATAAAAGAAACATAGATGACAACGTTTTAAACTGGAAATGAAGAGTGGTCTTCTTATTTAATTTCAGTGTTTTGTCAACCCATCCATTCACCTTAACCTTGCTACAACCTCACATAACTTCCTCCTATGTTACCATAGAGGTCTTCTAACAATAAAACATAACCATCTTATCTGCTGGCTCGTGATCCATAAGGTTGTTTCTTTCAAGGGAGAAATGTCTTGAATAAACATACTGGTGGGCACCATCCATGACTTTTCAACTCAGAACAAACTGCATACTGGGTTTCTCCCACTGAAAATAGCACCAAACCCCAATCAAAAATCTGGCTGTTCAATAAAGTATTGCTATGTGGAAGAAAAAAAGACACAAATCTAATTTGATTGGCAACATTCTCCGTTGGCTACAGGCTTGTCTGCATGTCTGTATCGCTGTGTTTGTTTTCTCACATATATCTTTGTAAAGTCAGAAAAATGTCCTAGTCTTTCACTTCAAGAAGAGTGTTAACATTTTAATTACAGTTGACGTGAGAAGAGGGATCAGTTGGAGAAAATCAAATGAGGGAGAGCATTACACAAGCATGGCTTTATGGATGAGAGGATACTCAAAATATTCAAATATCACCGGGAAGATATTGGAATTTGACACATGATGTCTATTTCATGATCTAGGTACAGTTCACACATTACACAAGTTCATGTACAGTGAATGCATTTGATTAATGTGAACTTGTTAATGTTTTAATGTGGAGTTATGATCCTTTGCTTGGAATCTATCACATCTTATAACAGTCACAGGAAGATGTGACAGAGAAAAAACATCAAATTGGTCTTTATTTTGTAAGCTAGCTGCAGCCGGCAGCACTTTCCCCCTTTTTCTCTGTCCTCTCTGTCTTTTTGTCCGTTCTGATAAAAGGGTGGTGGCTGATTCCTCTGGAGTTTTGATTAATAGCATCACATTTAATTCAAGGAGCCAGGTAGTGATAGAAAAAGAGGGAGAGAGAAATGGACAGAGAACAAAAGATAAAAGGAAGTGAGAAAAGAGTGGGGAAAGAGGGATGGCAAGAGACACTCAATGCCTTTGTATTTCGCTGTAATAACAAGTCGCGCTGTCAGTTGTTTCTGAAGAGGATAAACTGTTGACACTGCATCCCTGGAAAGACTTTTAATACAGTTCAGTTCAAGTCATCACTTCAGTTTAGATCAGGTTGATGCAATTCAGCTGAAATGAATAAAGTGAACTTCAGTCAAGTTTCACTGTACTATTGGAGTAATGGTAATTCAGAACAGGGAAACTGAAGTGGATAAACATTAGAATTATGAACCTTTTTATACACTGCTTTTATTTGGACAGTTCCACACCTGTTGTTCTTCAGGTTCTGTGCTTCAGTACAACTAGTCTGAAATAAAAACACTACATTAAAGTCTCAGCTTTTATTTGATAGTCTACATAAAGAGGTCTGCTGTTTTTAGGTCCTCTAGCCTGTTGCTGTGTGTGCGTGTGTGTGTGCGTGTGCGCGTGCGTGCGGTTGGCAATTGATATATATCAATAAATATAAAAAAGGCTTTAGTTAAAACACTACTGATCCTGGAGAAAGGGTTGTTGCCTTGTCAGACGTTTGACCTCTAAGTCACACTGTGTCCCTTAGCTCCAGCCTGCATGCTACCTAAGTATCTAAATCATCTCCCAGGATCAGCCTAGTCAGCTACCCTCTGTTCTATCTGTGACCAGTCAGTTTTCCAGTTTGCTAGTGTCAGGCCTGCAATTAAAACGCCTGCTAGCTTCAAGATCCCAATTTTTTGACACTTGTTAACATCCTGCCTCACACAGCCTTTGAAACAGCTACAGTGTTTGCGTGGCAACATTTCTGCATGTCAGACGAAAGTGACGTTACCGGACTACCACTATTTCAATGTTCTTTTCTGTGGCTGTGCAACGTTCTGGTGTTTCTCTGGTGCACCGAGTGTGACACACATCTCTGAACAAACTCTCCAAATTAGACTGAATCCCATACACTAGTGCATTTAGGCTGTGGTTACAAGAGGTGTAGAAATTTCTCAATTCGTGGATGCGTTGTGACCCGGATGTGGAAGACTCTGCATTGATGCATTGATGGAACATAATCAATTTATGTTTTCTGCTACGTTCATCTTTTAAGAGTGTTCCACCGCTGAATATTTATAACCACCGCTGCTTCAGGATCAGGATAGGCGCACATTAAAGGTCCGGTTGTCTTGTACTTGTGTAAATCCTCTACACTCCCCTGCTGACCTGCGCTCACTTTACAGTTTAACAATAAACACAGACACTAATCAGGAGTTATTAGGACCTGAACAGTAGCCTTCTCAAAGTTTACTTTGTGTTTGTTTAATTCGCTCTGGAATTTATGAGGCTGCGTTTAAACGTATTGAAAAACAAGTCCAATATTTTGTGTGCAATCAGTCCACCTGATACACACAACACGAGACACACACAGCAAGAACATCAGGGTTCAACTGACCGGAACGAACCAGATTCATAATCTGACATCATGAATTAACAACTAAATACATGTGGTTATCAGTTTGTGTGTGAAGAGTGGCAGAGATGAACACACACACACACACATACACGCACACACACAGAAGAGTACTCCCCGCAGGGCCTTGGAAGTGTTTTACCAGAAGCCCAGGAGAGTGAAATGCTCCAACCCATCTTTCCTGCTGTGCCATCACTAAAACATGTGCAACATGTAGAACAGTGGCTTGTTGCATTTGTTGTGCTTGTTGCGCTTCACATAATAAAAGTATGTACAGCAAAAACTGCATTGCATTTTCTTCCCAACCCCGAACCCTGTCATCCCAAAACAACAAAAAACATATTGCCCCCACGCCAAACCCCTTGATTCACAGGAAACACTGAGCTAGCTCTTCCCCTGTTACCGCTGAGCTGGCAATTTTCTATCTGTATCCACAAACCTGGGGCCTCATTTATAAAACTGTGTCTAAGTTTCATATTAACAGTTTACGTGCACATAGAAGCCAAAAATGGCTTAACCAAAACAAATTCAGGTTTGCATGTCTCTCATGCATGTCCAGCTTCACTAGACACATAACAGAGAGCACCACGAAGGAACCCCTGGAACAAATTGCCATTACACAAAAACTACGGTATATTGATGACTCTTTTGGCACTGAGGACCAGGGAGCTTTGCTGAACACAGGCCTGTCATATTTTTATAGATGATGTGAAAAATGGCTGAGAGATGGCAGATTTAAAATCACCCTTGTTTGTGATGCTAATCGAGCATTGGAGAAGTCAATGTACCTTGACGTCCATGGGGCTGGTGAAGGGTCTTCTGGTTGTTAAAGGTGTTGTGAAAAAACATACGTCCCATTGCCTTTGGTAAGCACACTGTCTACAAAATGAGCCACAATATGTGTGTGAAGTGAAAGATGTGGGAGCTACAAACATTTGAAGATGATGAAGATGAAGTACAAACATTTATATAAAAGTCACTGAACCGCTCCGGCCAGTCTGGTTCCATGCATTCAGGTTTGCTTTGATTTTGCTGAATGAGTATTTTTTAAATGCAGAGCAGCTGTTACTCTGCTTTCTACCTACCTGGTAACTTGGAAAGGATCTGTGTCAGAACCTTGTCCACTCACTACGGGGGTCCCTCAAGGTTCCGTTCTGGGTCCCCTACTTTTCTCTCTGTACACCAACTCTCTCGGCTCTGTCATTCACTCACATGGCTTTTCCTACCACAGCTGCACAGATGACACCCAACTAATCCTCTCTTTTCCCCAATCTGAAACCCAGGTAGCAGCACGAATCTCTGCTTGTCTGACTGACATCTTAGTGGATGTCCGCACACCACCTGAAAATCAATCTTGACAAGACCAAGCTACTTTTCCTTCCAGGGAAAGGCTCTCCCATCCATGACCTGACTATTACCTTTGACAACTCCGTGTTAGCCCCCACCCAGACGGCAAGGAACCTGGGTGTGACACTCGACAGTCAACTCTCCCTTACTGCCAACATTACTGCAACAACCCGTTCCTGTAGATACATGCTGCACAACATCAGGAGAATACGCCCCTTCTCACTCAGAAGGTTCTGGTCCAGGTTCTGGTCCAGGCTCTGGTCATCTCACACCTAGACTATTGCAACTTCCTCCTGGCAGGTCTACCTGCTAGTGCCATACTGCTCATCCAGAATGCAGCAGCTCGACTGGTCTTTAACCTACCTAAGTTCTCTCACACTACTCTGCTACTCCACTCCCTTCACTGGTTTCCAGTGGCTGCCCGCATCTGCTTAAAGACACTAGTATTTGCGTACCATGCTGCGAATGGATCGGGCCCAGTCTACATCCAGGACATGGTTAAACCATACACACCAGCCCGCTCAGCTCTGCATCTTCCAATGGGCTTGCTGCTCCCTCACTGCGAGGGACAGCTAAACACTCAACAAAATCACTACTGTTTGCTGTCCTGGCTCCAAAATGGTGGAACGCGCAACCCATTGACATCAGAACAGCAGAAAGTCTACACATCTCCCGCCGCAGGCTAAAGACACATCTCTTCCGACTACACCTTGGTTTAGAAGATGATGTCTAATAACCATTATCAACTCTGGAGTTTATATTTAAAAAAAGTTTAGTTGCACTTATATACTGCACTTAGGTGTAGCAGTTGTAGTTTGGCTTTTTTGAAGACTAATTGTACTTATTATTCTGCGTTTGTACCCTCATGGTTGAATGCACTTTCTTGTAAGTCGCTTTGGATAAAAGCATCAGCTAAATGATGTGTAATGTAATAATGTAATTTAACGACTAAGATGATGCAGAAAAAGAAATTGATTGTCGTCATGAGACTTCTCAAGAAAATCACAGGTGTGTGTGCACGTTGCATCGTCTCTTCCATGTAGTTGGGCTGTTAAGGTGTGAACTACGTCATCACATCTGTTATAGTCTGACTATAACTTAATTTTGTGGTGTGTGCAGGCGCCAGTCTATGGACTGTTCACTTAAACTGCTGCACATCTGTGTTCAGTGGTGTGTGTGTGAGTGTGAGTGTGAGTGTGTGGGACTTTATACACTGAGGTGAGTTAATTTGAACACCAGCCAACAAACATTTAATTCTCCCAGATTTTCCACCTTCACAGTCACTCTACTAAGGCAGCAAACTCTGTATCATTAGCAGAATACATTAGTCTCTTCTTGTCAGCTTGCCAGGTAAAACGCCTATTAATATTCACATCCCACTCTTAATTGAATCAGAGGAGCCAAAGACAGGGTTGTGTTTACGGAAAATGAACTGCTGTCCAGATACTGTCACAGTGCACATAGGAGACGGATACAGGAGAATATAAACAAGCTCACACCTACAGCTCGACCCAAATAGATGTGTCTGCTCAGAAAGCTCTGTGTGTGTGTGTGTGTGTGGGAGAGAAATCCAACTAGAAAATTTGCTCATGTGTGGTAATATTGAATTTTAAATGACAGTAAAGCTCAGGAGATTAATTTGATTTCTGCTCAGATTTGTATTAATATATCTCTGTTTAGTGGGAGATACAATATCTTCGTCAATGACTATCTTATGTTATGTCCCAATATTTAATTTCCCTCTGTGCCAGAGTAACTACATAAGTTGCAAAGGCAATAACTCTGTTTTAGATTATTCGTTGTAAAGGTGATACTTATTTGTGCAGGTTTGTATATACGTGCATTTAAAATTGGAGATGTTTTCCTCTTTGAAGATGGAGTGAATCAGCAGGGTGCGACACAGAGATGTAGAGTCGGTCAGGTTGTCCTTCCCCATCTGCTTTGTAAAATGTGTTTTCCTGGATGCTGTGTAAATGGATTGAAGCTGTACTCACCCTCCCACTCAGCAGATCTTCCAACCATACACCTCCCTGCCTGCATGACGCTCCAATATTTTTCTCTCTGCTGGGCATCCACCAGCAGTGTGTGTATTTGTGTGTTGGCGTGTTTGCAGCCTGTGTCTTCATGCATTAGTGTTTAGTGTGGTGGTTTCAATACTGGCTCACATTTCTATCCTGATGAATAGTGTCTGATTATTTAGCCCACAGCCTGAGTAAGTGTCCATATGTATATGTGCAATTAGTCTCATGTCCATGCATGAGCTGTTTGTTCGTCCACGTGCCTCTTCTCAGACCCTCCAGGCTCTTATATTCGAATTCAATCAGGTTCAAATTCAATCAAACTGCACCAAATTGCCCACACTCATCAGAGATATCAGTTCCCTAGAATTTTTTCCTAAAGAGCCATGAATTAATCCCTGGAAAATCAGTTCAAATGTCAAAAAATGCCTTCTCACTATATTAAAGAAGGGGATTTTTGCGTAATCTTGGTCACAAAACAAACCAACCATCAAACAGACAGACAGGGTCTTAAAGGTTGATCACTATCACGTGTGGTGTATCAGGCTCAGGCTTTATTCCCTTCCTCAATAAAGGCACGGTCACACTAATGTGAATGTGAAGCAAATATCATCACCAAAAGTTGGACTTCGCGTCAAGCAAATGTTTTATTTGCCTCCTGGCTCACACAGATTGGAAGTGAACAGGAGGCGAAGGTTTGCCTCTGAAATATTTGCGCATGTGTGGCCATTCCCTCAATGTAGATACTAGTTATCTGAATTGTTTTGATGGTATATTTACTTACATTTACCGGCATTTACTGGCAAGCACAGCCTCACCACATTTATCTTATTGCTGAAATCCTATGTTTTGTTTGTATGTGATTATAATTGGCCCCATCCTCATTGATATTTGTTTTGTTATATACATCCCTAAATATTTGATAAGTTTGAATTCCCAGTTAATAATTTATTGTTGTTTCATCTCTTCTGAAGGTGCAGAACGAGATTTTTTTTTTTAGTTTTTCATTTTAGATACTGCATTGTAAGGACATTTCCCTGATTCCCATCATCCTTAGAAAGGACGGATCACTTGGGCCAGTGGTTCGATACAAGTGGCACACAGGGTAGTGCTCAGACAACATCTCTGTCTCGTTCCTTTCCTAACACAAATCTCTCAGATAAGGAACTATTCCCCTTTACCCTTACAGAAGGTTGCTGTAAAATTGCTTTGATACATTAAAGTGAATCTTAGCCAAATCTTTAGGTTTTGACATGACAATTTTTCCAATTAACCACATGTACACGTTCCCTTTGCATCTTGAGTATTAGAGTTAGTAAGATTGTCTTGGGTCTTCATCAATTAAACCTGTAATTTAAACCTGCCATGAAGGTTTCACATCAATTGAAGGTAATTCTAGTGTATAACTGGACTATAAGTTATAAGTTACATTGAGAGTTGATGTTGCTGTGTAATTATTATGTCCTCAACTTTTGTATTTGGTAAGTTATCACCTCTTTCCATGCCAGACCCTTGTATTTACTGTGTGTGTGTGAGAGTGAGAGAACAGGTACCTTTGTAGCCCTGCTGTGTGGATAGTTGAAGTAGTTGGTCACATTTTTGTTGCACACTCACTGTGAGACCTTACTGTATGTAGCGATTTGTTGGGTGAGAGATTTGCTGGATACAAATGTGTGTTCATTAATGTTGTTTACTGGAACGCTGTTGCACCAGAAGTATTGATCCGAGCCAGGCTCTCTGTGTGCATGTGTGTGTGTGTTTGTTGTGGCAGTGAGACTATTGATCTCTACGTCTCCCAGTAGTGTTTATTCCTACAGCGAGTCTGTCAAAAGCAAAGTGCAAGTAATCCCTCTTCCCCACCTTTCTGCTTTTCTTCTCTTCTACAGTTTGTCTCACCTTGTCATATTCCAACATTCTTTTAAATTATTGTATTTGAATTTGAAGTCTTGTTCGCTTGCTTTTAGTTAAATTCTGGCAATCTTGTTTGTCTGCTTTTATTTTGTTCATTTATTTTCTGTAAAGTTGCTTTGTTGCAGCTCAGAGGCGCTGTATGAAAGTATATATATTTGGTTAGGTAGCTGTCTGTGTTTGTGCATTGTCACTTTTCTGAGTGTAGATCAGATTAAGCTTGCTGCATTGTGACTAAATTCCACAGATACATGTCGATTTTTACAACTGAGTAGAGTCCTATACGCCGTGTGAAGTGGTTTGTGTTTGAAGCTACGAGGCTCAGTATATCGCTCTAATTGCTTTTGACTTCCAGCTCTTCAAACACATTACCATGACAAGGCAGACTCTGAATCCAAACTGTATTACATTAATTATTTGTCAGAGCTGCTATGTGTCTGATGAAAGCACAAATACACTTACACACAATCTTTAAAACGGCCTAATAGCCACCCACAACCCAGACTGTGCGTTGACAACAGTTTTAAAGGGATAGTTCACCAGGAATGAAAATTCACTCATTATCTACTCACCACTATGTCGATGGAGGGGTGGGTGAAGTGTCTGAGTCCACGAAACACTTTTGGAGTTTCAGGGTTTAACAGTGTAGCAGCCGAATCCAATACAATTGAAGACATTAGTTACCTCTCTTCAGACGTAATAAAACAACACAGAAAACATAACATGCCTCCGACCTGCTGGTGTGGTGTCATCAAAGTGTCCACAAGCCCCGACATTCATATTTGACTCGAAACAAGATCATTTCCACCGTGTTAGCATTTCCGACGGTCCCTGAATGCGCCTCTTCAGTGGACATTTAGGCTTAAGACAAGGTGTAGATGACGCCTCCATCGGAATAGTGCTGAGTAGATGATGGGTGATGGACACTGACTGGCCGGCAAAGAAAATGTCCTGGGCAACTCATCCGCACATTTGTCTTCTCACAAACAGCCCCTCTGGAAATTCCTGGAAAATGAGTTTAGTGCATGTCCGAAAGCAGCTTTAGTCTCACGTTCATAGAGTTTGGGTATAAAAAATTATATTATATTATTAAATTATATAAAAATTATATTACTCTATATTAAAAAGTAATTGGTTTTATAATTAGCAGCAAAAGTAAGTAGTTACATTACTTAGTCCAAGTTCCCTTTAAGCAAGCCCACAACCTCCACGCCACAGATTCGGTATTTAACATGTGCGTAGACAGAAAATAAGACATTATAGTTTATAGCAGGATATGTTTTGGTTTCGACTGATAAACAGCTTGCTTTTCCTGCAGTGAGTCAACATTTTCAGAAGTAATATCATCTCCATCTCTCAAATTGTCATCTCTTACAGTATTTGTGACTGAAGGAGAAATCATATTCTGAAATGAGTAAGTGATGCATTTTATGTCCAGCACAGCCTGTAAATCATAAAGATGGAGAGAAGAGAAGCAGGAAATCTGAAACATTTGAAGTCACTGTTGATTTGTCACACTCTGATGGGTAAATGGCACCTGTGTAAATAGGTAATGTGCCATAACAACTTCCTAAATCAATCAATCCTAAATCATTATCCATCTGTGGTGTCATATTATTGAAGGGAGCCGTCTCACTGTGTCTGTTAAGGAGACATTCTATGCTCATATTCAGGTGCATAATTTTAATTTGGGTTCGAAACATCACTTTCCTTATACTGTCTATTGCTACAGCTCCTCTTTCCATTCTCTGGCTGAGCACTTGGTTTTTTGCTCTTTTCTCTTTATTTACTTTTATGCTGAAAAGTACAACATGTCTCCTGTGATAAAATATATTCAGTAATAGTTTAATTAGCCCCAGACACTTGATAAATGAATATGGTAGTGAGATTCAGGAAACCTGTCTCTGAGAGTCTTGTGTGGCTCAGCAGGCAGACAATGCAACTAAACCTGCCAAGATGGAGAGTTTTAATTTGCCACTGGCCACCCTTAGCAAAATGTATGCACTTGTGATGAATGGTGGGATCGTTGAACAGATTCCACAGAATTGGTGGGGAGCGGAGTAGTGGGAAGGGGCAACGGATGAGAAGAGAGGTGAGATAGTAATAATAAGATTGGATAAGAGAAGGGAGGGGAGAGATGGAGGGCAGCATGGGAGGAAAGAGGTTGTTCAGGGTTGAGCAGTGAAGCAGAGAGGCTGTTGCACATCGAGGCTGGGCATTGTGACTGTGTGTGTGTGTGTGTGTGTGTGTGTGTCCCCCCGAGTGTGTGTGTCCCTGAGTGTGGTTGTGAGTAAGCGTCTGTAAGAGATGATGAGTTTTCAACTCTACAACTCAAGGAGCCAAGTGTCCTCTCACAGTCTCAAAGTCACTTTCCCTCTACCCATCTCCCCATCAGCCCAAAGTCACTCGTTCTCCTCCACTCCTCTGTGCCACACTCTCCCTCTCTTCTGGGGGTCCAGTCCACTCTGTCATTAGGATTCACCCCACAACTCCCACCCACTGAACAGAGGAGTGACAAGATCTCTCTTCCCGTCTCTTCTCTTCCTCCTCACCACAGCTCTGTGCTCAGAGTATCCTCCCTAGGATCACTGTAAAACCATGCTGAAATCCCTCATTTATGTTTGTTGTATTACACCCTATGCAGCATTTCACGTGCCAGGAGTATGTTGAGACTTGTGGTGTGTGTGTGTGTGCGCATGTGATCACACACACGTGTGTTGTCTCTACTTTTCTCTTTTCTGGGCCGGCCTTGGGATTGCACCTCATTTCTAAATTTATCCTCAAAGTGTGCCACCTCTCCTGTGAGCTGCTGGATTCTGTAGTTTGGGGGGGGGTAGACAGAGGTGGAAGAGGGGTGTAGGAATTGGTGAGGAGGGGGGGGGGGGGGGGGTAATCTTGGAGGAGAGGAGCAGTGAACGATAGAGGGGGTGTGTGCTGTATGTATGAATGTGGGACACAGCAGCTCGCATCCTTTTCTGTGCTTTCTTCCTCTTTTTCTTATCTCTTCTGCCATCCTACCATCTCTGTCCCCAGGCTGCCGGGTTTATTTGGGAGGGGGGATTATCATTTTGACTGTTTGCATTTGTGTGTGTATGTTGAGTGTGTATGTAGCATTTGCACTCAAGCTACTGCTCATATTTTCCTTTTTTTTTTTGTGTCATAACGTACATGTCGTACTGAACAGATGCTGTTTTATAGGTGTGTGTGTGTGTGTGTGTGTGTGTGTGTGTGTGTGTGTGTGTGTGTGTGTGTGTGTGTGTGTGTGTGTGTGTGTGTGTGTGTGTGTGTGTGTGTGTGTGTGTGTGTTAAGGCAGATGAAGCCGGGCATAACTCACATGTTCATGAAGACTGGACCCTGGAGGTGCACCGCAGTATGCAGTCCCTATACACCCCGTGTGTGTGTGTACTTGGTGAAGACCTTACAGAGTGAGGACAATTTGGCCTGTCTTTACTTTCTGAAACCGTTTTGCAGGCCGATGTAATAACATAATAAGGATAATGTAATATCCTATGCAGTATTAATTACTTGGCACACAACAAATGCAGGAATTCTCACCTTGATCAATATTACTAGTAGAATCTACAGTTCACGTCACGTCTTCATCGTTAAACAAAGGCTGTAAAAGGAATTTGTGGCTGTGTGTGTGTGTGTGTGCGTGCATGTGTATGTTTTGTACAATAGCTGCCATGTGTGGTTAATCTCTCTCTGACAAGCTGAGCTGCCAGCTCTCAGGCCCACAGGCCTGGAGTAAAGCCTGGGGAGCGGGGTTGGAAGTCACCCAGCCAGGACTCTCGGGACTGGGCTGGACTGCCTCCAACTCTCCCTGTGTGGGGACTTTTGAGGGGGTTGCGAGGACACTGGTACTCTGTGAAGAGGACACCAAGACAGGAGACAGCGGGATAGGAAAGAACTGAAAGGACGGGGGAGCAGATGGAAATGAATAGGAAGTGCAGGCAATGAGTGGGAAAGAGGAAAGGCTGACATGTGGTTATGGCTTCGAAGAGCAGTGTTCCCTGTGGAGTAAATAAACAATTCACCTTATGTTCGATTCTTTAGCAGTACTTTGTCAGACGTCCCTGCAGTGAGCTTCGTTCAGATGACTCATCGGACCTCGTATGTTAGATGACGCCTGCTACTCATTGAAATTACTTGAAAACTTGAAATTAGATAAACTTTTGCTCCTGCAGTTTGTCTGTCTCATAGTGAGTTCCTACAAGCAATACTATACTACACTTACAAAGGTGTGTAAATTCAATAGCAACAAAACCTAATTTGTAAATGTATTCACCCAGTTTCAAATGGTCTTAATTGCCTCAATTAAATAACCCTCTTGACACCAACTGTAAAGATACAGATGGTGCAATTTCAGTGAGTTTCTTTTCTCTAATTTCCCTACTGACACAGTAATCTTAGAAAGAAAGAACACATTCAAAGTTCACCATCTGTATCTTTACGCACAGCGGTGAGAGAGTGATAATTTATATTTCTCTGAAACCTCAGAGACTGTGCTCAAATCCATTTAAAATGGATCACATTCAATTCATGTTCCCTGATATTAAAGAATTGAGTCTGTGCTTCGTCTGAACTTCCAATAGACAGTAATGAGAAAGAACTTATCTTTTCAAGCAGGAAGTACAGATTTAGAACATTTTTTAATAGAAAACAGTGTCGTCATCATCTTATGTGTAATGGAGATGTGATGCCATTGACACGACACTATACAGACACTCGAAACTCGTCTGAATGTTGTCACGCACCTGGTTATCTGAATGTAACATGCTTGTTTTTTTTTTACCCCTGTAAGTCTTTTACAAAATAACTCAAAAATGCATCAATGGATGTGAGTGAATATTATTTGGCAGTTTGTCTCTAAAGAATTAACTGTGGAAATTGATAGTTTAAAAGTTAAGGTGCAATCAATGCTTGCAGCAGTTCTCCAATGCTCTCATTGTAAACTGCACTTGCTGTTATCTGTTAACCATGTTAACCAAGAAACAAACCTTTGATGATGGGGTGAAATTATCAGTGATATCAGGCTGTTTTTTTGTTCCAATGTCATGCACCTACATACACACTTTGAACAGGCAAAATGACGATGGAGTATTTACTTTTTATAGCTTGATCCACTGCATCAACTTTAGCAGATACATTTATTGTAAAGGATCAACTGGGGAAAATTGGAAAATTTCTTTACTGATGCTCTGATTGGAAAAGTCGTGGACTGATTCACCTGAGTGTATAAATCTTTGGAACAGCTATTATTCTGTCATACACTGTCTTTAACTTATCCCTTTATTCTTGGTGGTTTATTGTCAGTTTGGTCTGAAGATCAAACCAGTGTTCCTAGTTTATCGGTGAACATCCTACACCCCATAATCCACCCACACATATATTCTCCCTTATATTGTCTCCTCTGTTTGTGTAGAGATGTATAAACTGCTTGATTGAAGCAGTTTGTACTTCTCTACTGTTTTTGTTGCTCCTATTGGGAGGGGCAGTTTACAGAACAGGATTAGATCCTTCCAGTTTTGAGGGACTAAGTTCAGACTGAATACTGCATGAGGCAAAAGATGTAGGTGAATTCACAGTCAGCGGGTGTGTGTCTCATTCTCATATAAATAAACGAGGAGCAAAATCTAGTCTGACTGCACCCGACTCCATGCACTTTAAAGCTTAGCTCCACCCAATCAGAGGTCTAATCAACCACACTGACTGAAAACACATTCTCACAATGTGCCATTTGCCACATCTGCCCCATAAACCAGCACTGAGTTACCCCGAATTCCTTTTAACTTGATGTCATTTGATGAAGTCTACTTACCAAATGTTATCAGCACTGAGGGCGTGTTGGCTCTCCCCAGACAGATTGATAAAAATAAACAACACAACATGTACATTTTTACCGTTGTAAAGAGAAAAAAAACGTGTTTCTGTTTTACAAGGCAGCATTGTTGGATCACATACATACACGCACGCACTGCAGAGAGAGGGTCCATGTGAGAAATGTATTTCCAATACGACCAGGAGCTTAGTGTATTCTGCGTTAAGAGGAGAGCAAAATGAGCAGTTTTTCTCCAAGGAAATATCTAGAAGGAGATTGGACAGCAGCTACAGCAGTATTACAGATAGTATGTGGTAAATGAGCTTAGACCGTGTTAGTCAACAGGGAGATAACTCGCTCTCTCTCTTGCTCGCTCGCTCTCTTCATATTTTTTCTCAGCTCTCATTCATTCCATCTTTCAATATATTCACTGCTGTTACAAATCTATTTTGTCATTATTTCTTCTTTAGAGAACTGTGTGTGTGTGTGTATGTGTGAGAGAGAGGGAGATACAGTATTCCTGTGTAGTTAAGCTGTGAGAGCATGTGTGTGGATCAGTGTGTGTTTGTGTCTGCCACGTTTATGCATGCCTTCCTCCGAGGCTGGGTATAAATCATCATTAGAGATGGCAGGTGTGTGTGTGATTGTGTGCGTATGTCTACAATCAGACTGACTGCAACAACTGTAGCTATCCATGCTCAACAGGCTGTCTTATTGTTACAGCTGCACTGCTCCGTTTCAGTCCGTTTCAGAGACCAGGGACTGCTGTAAAACACACACACACACACACTGCACTGTCATTGAGAATGGGTGACCTTGCACAGTGATGAGAGGCGGGTTGATAAACTCTGCTGAGTGTGTGTACACCACCACCATTAAATGGTTCTCACAAGACTCACAGGGAAGTCGGTGTAGTGGTGGATCTGTGCTTATGGCCGCTGCAGAGCAGCCATTTTACCATCTGACAGCACAGGAGGCAGAAGCAATAATTCACACTGACTCTGTGCCTTCAAGCCTACATAGAAAAACATGGGTTAGGCCATAACTATATTTCACATTGTGGTCATGTCAGAGTTTCCTATGGTCACAGTTCTCTGCCAGCTTGGGGAGCAATGTTCCTTTTGGGTTGAATACATTTTGTGCCATACAAATTATAATTACACCATTGGAATCCATTGTAACCTTGTGAGTCCAACCTGACCACAACACTATAACACAAGTCCTTTTAATTATTCATTTATTTATAGAGTGTTTCTATCATATGATTATGGAGTGTCTAGACATTGTCATCAATTTAAAAAGAACGTCCCAATCATAATATATCTAAGCTAAAAGCAGTTGCTGCAGCTTATCCCGTGCAATCACCAGAACAATAAAATATTAAGTTTTCAAAACACAGAAAACCACTAAATCTCAGCAGATTGAATATTCTGGGTTTTTCTTGATAAATTAATGGCATGATTGATTATTCAATTATTGACACTTGATATTCTGTCTGTTAACCGATAAAAGAGTAATTATTTTAGCATTAGTAATAATAGTGTGACTGCTTTGCTACGTTTTCAAACATGACATAATAAATATATTATTATATATATACTTGAGGTGCAGTGTGTGTTCTACATTACTTACAAGACATGTTGGTTTTTCTGCAGTAGGTCTTTACTCTTCTTGTGGGGACGTCCAGAAACAATTCAGAATACAGACGCAAATGTGAGACGTATGGCTCAGTTCTTGCGTGGGTACAAAGGTTTTAAATTAAGAAGCTGACTGACTTAGTAAATTATTTATGCTATAGGAAAAGGAAAATAAGCAAGTAAATGGAAATGCATATGTCAAAGGAAACTGACTTTTAAATACATGCTTTTCCTTACATGAATCCAAATGATTATTTTTCTTATCATTTAGTTGTGAATTATTCTATGCATTTTAAATAACCTACTTATTGATTGTTTTGTTATTTTTGTAGATCCCTCATTAATTTGAAGTATTAATTATATTAATTAATTGAGTATTTCTTCATAAAATTCCAAATTTGTTCTGCCCAATAAAATACATTTTATTCATAGATTAATAGATTTACTTGTAAACAAACAGAATACTTTGTTACTATTGCCATTTCCATGATATTGCTGGTCCTCCACACATGGTTGAGGATCATATCCAGAAAAGTAAAGGATCAGTGGTATCCTCAGAAATATTTCTAAATGGAAAACACATAATGGTAAACGAATAACACAGTACCACTTCCTTTAGTAAAAAAAGAAGAACTACATGATGTCCATGTATTAGTTCTCTTACGAATTCCAGATAAGTCATTTGTGTCTCTTGATGCTTTTATGCGATATGAAATTATGTGAAAATACTTGCCGGGGATTCGCCAGGCATTCTGGGTACCCCTAGGTTTGGGTCGGAAAAATCTCCGTTTGGAGGGCAATAGAGCCCTACGCCTTAGCCCTACCCCCCCGTCCCAACAGGTACACGTGAACGTGCAAAATGAAGGGGAAGGGCCAAGGGGTGAAATGGGATTGGGCCCCAGTGATGGATGATGCTGGAGACGCAGCAGTAGAGGAGACATATGGTTAAGAGTTAGCGGGACATTATTAATGATAATTTCCTGCTGCCCTCTGGATACGGCAACAAGCTTTATTCTTCAGGAAGCTCACAGAGAGTGAAGGAGAGATGCAGGAACTGTCTCTGTCCTCCCAGTCTCTTTTCGTTTCATCTGATTTGTTTGTCAGTCAGTGTCAGATGCTCCCCACTTGTCCTCTCAGCTTTCTGGCTTAATATTAATATGCGATTTGTATCAGTTTGGATATTTCACTGTATCCAGCACGCTGACAATCCCTTCGCTTCTGGCTTCATTCACCTGGCAGGCCTCCAAAACTTTGACAGTGGTGTGTGCTTGTGTATTTGCTTGTGTGCCTTTGCCAGTCCCTGTGTGGAGGGAAGTCTCACAACTGACACTTTTGGTGTGTGTGTTTTGCGTTTTCGTGAAGACCAGTTTGAGTTATGGACCTGATTGAGTGAACTGTGGCTGGGTTAAGACTTTGTTTTGAGATTCAGATTAGAATTTTAGGGTTAAGTTTAATTCAGGGTTAGGGTATTGGGAATTTAGTTGTTATGATCAAGGTAAGGGTAAGGGGCTAGAGAAGACATTATGGTAATGAATGTCCTCACTAAGTATAGGTATATGAGTGTGCTGTAAAGAGTCCTCAGTTTGATCCAGAGACCCACTATCCTCTGTCTACCTTCTGACCAGCTGGGTTTTATTGCTCTCTCTCTCTCTCTCTCTCTCTCTGTCTCTCTCTCTCTCGGTGTGTGTGTGTGTGTGTGTGTGTGTGTGTGTGTGTGTGTGTGTGTGTGTGTGTGTGTGTGTGTGTGTGTGTGTGTGTGTTGGACACCAGGCAAAAGAAAATCAATGGTATTAATTTGCGGAGGCAGTGGTGTGAGCTGAGGCAATCTGCTGCATACTGGGCACCACGCTTTGCTCTGATTTACCACACACACACACAGCCTCTCCAAATGGCACCTTTCCTCTTCTCTTCTCCACTTTGGTTTGCATTCAGAGACAGTATCAGTTTACAGCTTATGAGGCACACTGGAATGTCACGCTTCACCCGCTACCTGCCTCTCACTTTCAAACAAACACACACACACACACATACTTCTGTCTTTGTGAGGACCAGTTTGAGGTATAGATCTTACAGTTTTAAGACATTTTGGCCAGTCCTTACTTTCTGACCCACCTTCAAAGGGTTGCTTGAGGTTTAACACTTTGGTTTATGGTTGAGAGTTTGGTTTAGGTTATAGTAAGGCAAGGTAGGTTTTTTATATAGCACCATTTAGATGTAAGGCAATGCAAAGTCATGGTAATACATTCAAAATGAGAAAAATACTACATTTAAAATGAATATAAAAAGACAAGGTAACGGTTAAAGACAGGGTCTAATGCAAGGGGTTAAGGTAAAGGGGTTGGGAATGCATTATGTTGAGTGTCCTCACAAAGATAGAAGTGGAAATTCTCACACAAACACACACACACACACACACACAGACGCTTTCTCTCTTTATCGTGGTGCAGGTAATTAAAAGGCAGGTTGCTCCTCCATGGTGGCAGGAGGGAGGAGAGCACTGGAGGGAAGGGCAGGGGAGAGTCACCACCACACACAAGCCACACACTCTCTGACATCACACACACACACACCATACACCCCCTTCATTACAATAGAAAACATGGGCCACATTGTGACAGATGGAGAGGGTTTAGTGGCTTTGCAGTACTGGTGGTAACAGACCAATCTGCACTAACTGGTCTGCAATTAGCAAAACCTTCATTTTCTTTCAAAGTTACAGTTAAATAATGGCTTGTAAAGGCTTTTTTTATGTCACAATTAATAAACCTTAGTGGATTCACCAGAATATCATTGCCTAATGAGAAAATGACTCAGACTTGACTAAATGTACTTCACTACTATGATAACTGACACACAGTTGGGTAAAGAAGCATTGCAGCACACACTTGAGTTTGCAGATTTCAGGCAATATTTAATCTACACAACATTTCTGCATTCTGTTTGAGTTTAAAAGTCAAATGATGTAAAAAAACATTATACTCAGGGTTCACACGCATGCTGGAAACTCTTCCAGTTATGAATCACCCTAGAAATGTATTAGAATGTCAATATATCCTGGAAATAATCTTACATGATTAATCTTATATTTTAACCCCTGGCTTAGATTACATACGTTAACATCAATCTATATTTTGTTTGACATTAAGTGTTGGTGAGAAGCTGTAATTTATGAGAGGTATGCCCTCCCCTGTAACTGTAGGTGCATGTAACAATTACAATGTTATCATTTAGCTTTGACAGTAACTCACAGTTTACAGTGTACCTTATAGTTTGATGTCCTTTATTTTGAAACGATCATAAAGTACATATGAGGGCCATGTAAGCCAGTGTTTAGAGTAAACTGGCACATTTCAAGTACGTGTTCAAGTAATTCAAGTAACAAAACCATGTTTATGACTAACAGGAAGAGGTCATGGTCAAGAGGTTATTGTTCAGTTAGAAGTGATGGATGTAGGCATCCCCAGTAATTGAGACACTTAACCATGAACCCTGCATCATTAAAAGAGACATAAAAAATGGGGTTAAATGTGTGAATACGAGGCCTACCATTAAATTATATGACCATTTCTGACCTATTGCTGTCCGGAATTTTCAGAAAACGATCCTAGAAAAGTCCCTGAAAAATATATCTGAGAAGGAGTGGTGATACTGATACTGTCTTTGAAAAGAAAGAATTTATGTTCAAATTGTAATAAATGTGTTAGTATATAACTGATGTGTACAAGGGCAAAAACATGTGGGGTTGGATGTTTATTAACCCTAAAAGAATGACTAATGCCAAAATTACATAAAGACGGCCAAAGTACATGTCTATGCTAGTTTTCTATGGTAAGAAATATAAACTAATTATAAAGAGTTCAGCCTGTTAAAAGTTGAAGCTGTTTTGTCCTGTCTGTGTCAGGACTTATTACAATCTGTATTTAACAACGTCTCCCTCTCTGAGCTAAAATTCAGACAGCCACCTGCCGTCAACTCCAAACTGAGTCAGTTATCATGTTTTATGAGTTATTAAAACCGCCATTGTGCACACATTTTTCGTTGCGACAACTAAAACTGCATTTGATGAACTCAACAGGACATTTTTCATCTTTTTTATGATGGTTGATGATCTCAATGATGTTTCCGATGAATATGTCTCTCATTTAATATGGGGGTACACATTAGGACAGCGATGTGCCTACATTACTTACAGCTATTTATTATGGCAGTTAGGATGCATTTGCATCATAGTGGTGAATATTTGGTACATTTACTAACTAAATGAGCTGCCAATCTCCATTACAGCATCAGTGTTTATCCTGGGATTTCATTCACGCACACTGGCCGTGATAAAACCCCCTTTGTCGCTGTTACACGATTAAACTCACACACGTACGTACTGTTATGAGATTTCAGTACACACACAAAGCGCATTGCTCTCCCTTTCTCTCTCCTTGTGTCCAGCAGCACAACAGACATGACTAATCCACTGTAGAGTGTCTTAATCCAATCAAACCTGATGTCTGCTGAACCGAGGCGCACAGGGCCACTGCTCTGATATTGTTAAACATGTGCATACAACATACACACATTTTCACACAGAACATAGCCTTGCATTGCTTTATGCTATCTTTAAAGACTGATAATATTTTGTATTCTAGAATTCTGCCATCAGTTCTTTGGTTATTTTAGTAATTCTCGACTCACCATGTAATTTTTTTGTAAAATGTTGTTGAATGGAGCAAAACACAGGATCAAGTGAGTTATGATCAACTTATGTTTTATCAGCCATAGGTTGATTGGGATTGGAACATTTTAATTTCCATAATTTTATAGATGAATAAACTGGACCATTGCAATCATGACATATCGAATATTGGGAATTTAATTATTTTTTTAATATTGTGATAACATTTTCTGCCATAATGGCCAATTCTGTCAACTTTTATCATGGTAGCTGGTATCCTACTGCTGATCATGACTGACATGCATGGTTGCACACAGTTTAATTGACTTTGCTTCAATTTTAAATAATATTAACACTGCAGAGCTGCCAGGTGGTGGTTGTGTGGTTGAATGATTGCACTCTACCATGTCTTAGTGTTAACACGCTTTAATTTTGTTCCTCAATAGTCCCATACACTCTCAAATAGGAGCACAAAGCACAGTTCAAATCCCAGTGGGCTTTTCTGTGTGGGGTTTGCATGTTCTCCTCATGTCTGTATGGGTTTTCTCAGGATACTCCAACTTCCTCCCACAGTCCAAACACATCTGGGGTGAGGTTAATTGACTCTAAATTTTCCGTAGGTGGTTGTGTGTTTCTGTATGTTGGCCCTGTGATATGCTGTCAGCCTGTCCATGTTGTATCCCGCCCCTCTCCCAATATCAGCTGGGATCAGCTCCAGCATCCTCCCCTGGCCCTCAAAGAATAAGTGGTATAGATAATGGATGGGTAGATGGAAGGATTGATGGATAAATAGATACAATACCATTTTCCCTTCACAATACAGATTCTGATACCTGGACTTTGTATTGTCCGAAACAGAGTACTGATGGGATAGCAGTTTTAGTTGTTAACTCATTGTTGACTATTTGCTGTTGTTAGCGGGTATAGAGATTACAGATGAAATGTTGTGTCAGTGCTTTTGTCTGTCATCTCAGCCAAGGAGAAAAATAATCTTTAATCTCAGAGACCTTAGACTTTCGCCTGTTATTGAATAGCTCAGGAGTCATTTTCTAGTCCTTGTGTCGGGAGGAAGAAACTCGCACAAGACAAATGGTCCAATTCTACTTTAACAGGCCCATTCATATTGTAATAGAGGGCTGGAGCAGAGAAAGAGAGCCAGGACATTAGGAATGTCACAGTCAGCCTTACTCACAGAAATCGAAAAAAAAAACATAGGGGTATAGAGAGAGGGAGAGAGAGAGAGAGGATTTTCTCTTTAATTTTCTCTGTTGTAGATGTACTACCTCAGGGATATTCTGCCATCTGATCCACTTTAGTACTGTGGCAAACAGCCAGGGCATCTTTTCAATTACAGAGAAATGGATAGTGTGTGCGTGTGCATGTGAGCACACATGGAAGGACAAAGACACAGAAAGGCAGAAGGGGAAGACAGGAATAAAGAGATTCTGAGAGAAAGCATAGTGCAAAACATCAGAGGTGTAAACCAAGAGGGGCCTGTATTTGTCCATTGCTGGCTCAGGACTTGTCAAGAAGGAAGAGACCAAGAGCCAGATGAGTAAAAAAGTGTGATGGAAGAGTGCGGGAGAATAAGAGGGATTTGCCATAGGGGGAGAAAATACTGCTCCCCCTCTGTCTTTAAGCCGAGCAATAATTTAAAGCCTCGGCCCTCTGAAGCCTTGGATCCACATTGACTGGTCATCTTAAATCAAATCAGGGCACTGGGCTGCCCGAGTGTGTGTGTGTGTGTGTGTGTGTGTGTGTGTGTGTGTGTGTGTGTGTGTGTGTGCGTGTGCGAGCATGTTTGTGTGTTGGTTCATACACACATACTCAGAGAGCCCCTGGTCTACTCTGAATTATTGACGGTGGAGAATAATTGATTGGTTCACCTTCAGGCCTATCAGCCCTCCGTCTGAGTGCACCACCTCATATCAGCATGCCTCCTCCTCTTTTACTCTCACTCCCTCACACACTGCCTTTGCCTTTTCATTCCCCTCTTTCTCCACCTACCTCTTTTTTTCTAAAGGCATTGAACCACTCAAGATAGTTTTGGTTGTGTAGGTTTGGAAATACCTGAAACGGACTAAATTAAACTTCAGAATACTGTTGCCCCAGTACAATGCATATTAAATTAGTTTAAGGTGCTCATTAAACCATCACAACAGCAGCGTGCATTTCCCCAAAATGTCCATATCACTTAGGATATTCTGCAGACTGCACTGTCAAACCTTTTTAAGCATACACACTATATCATTTAGACGGAGAGGTCTTATAGGTGAATATCTTATATCCTCAACACATCAACTGACATAATCTGAATGGGTTAATCCTATTAATAAAGTAGGTGTGTGTGTGTGTGTGTGTGTGTGTGTGTGTGTGTGTGTGTGTGTGTGTGTGTGTGTGTGTGTGTGTGTGTGTGTGTGTGTGTGTGTGTGTGTGTGATGATGACGACGCCTCAGATTCGCCAACCATCTCGACAGCTGCTTCTTTTTCCTTCATTTCTCATCACTTCCTCTGTCTGTCCTCGAAGGTGCCGTGACAGCCCTGCCCATGACACGCTGTGCAGTATGTGATCAGTCATGGCTAGCTATAGTGCACTGGGACATGCATCCAATCAATAACATGATTCTGCTGGCAGGAGACGGCCATGACATACAACTGCTGCCCTGACGTACAGGCACATACACAAATAACACACACACACACACACACAAGCCGAGGTGCACCCACATGCTGGGCTGACGTACAGCCCTGCTGCTTTGACAGGCTGGAGATGAGGTGAGGATGGATGGATAGATGGAAAGATAGATGGATGGATAGATAGATGAATGGATGGATAGGGGAATGGAACAAAGGTAATGGAAAGAGGTGAATGGTGCAGATGCTGTTACTGAATCACTGTCTCTGACGATGGAGTCTTACACACACACTCTCCTGCTGAGAGCTGTACTGTTTATGATAAGTCTCCGGGTATGGATTTTTACCAGCTCCATAACTCTGATGGCTATAGGACGGGGAGCCTGGCGGGTCCCACAATTTAAAACCCAACAAAATATTGATCCCAATTACCAGCTTACTGTACAAATCTTCCAGTCACAGAATGCTCATTGCATCTCTTGGGTTGTTTGGAGTCCTTTATCAATTCACCATCCCTTTCCTGCTTCTACAGCCAACTTGGAAAACAATAGCTTCTTTCGGACATGCACAAAACTCTGGATAATCTCCAGAGAGGCTATATGGGAGAACTCAAATGTCCACGTGAGAGACTGCAGACATTCTCCTGAGTTTCTTTTGCCAGCACCTTAGTAAAAACTCCAGATAATGTCAGAATGAAAAAAAACGGAGGTGATTCACCACGAGTGAGTGGGTGTGTTCATGATATTTCTAACATGCAACAGATGTTAAACTCAAAAAAACAAAAATAATACAAATATCTCAGGATGAAAAAGCAGTGCCACGCACGTAGTTGACACCACCGAAGATGTCATGAGGGTTTTCGGTGACAAGGCCCAACGCCATTGTCGATTCTGTTGGAAACAAAAACACATAATCCTTGCAGCAGAATTCATATGTTACGTCCTGCCTCTTCCTGCTCACCTCAAAACTTTGTATATTTCTGTGTTTTTTTTTAACGTGTCTTAGCAGAGAATACCTGCTGCATTGTTCATATGTGAAAGGCAAAGCCAATAGAATGTCCACACAATGTTGTTCAGACTTTAACCGGAGTTGTGTCTGAAATCGGTTAATAATAGTTTCTATTGAGAGTATGATGTCACATAACACAGTATGTATTTTATATATATAATAATAACTTTATTTGTATAGCACTTATCTAAACAAGGTTACAAATAGCTTCACAAAAAAATCCATGGCAAAAAGAAAAATCTGTTGTAATAAAATGTATTCAATTCAAATATATACAGAATGTATCAACAACTGCATAGAATTTTTTACAATAGATAATACAATAATCTTCTCATAGTCGGTGCATAATTCAAATACTATTTATGTTTATTGCGTTGGACCCTGTTCTCTTTATAGTTCCATTTCAAACTGCTGGAACTCCCTAAGCACACTAGTGATAGTATAGCAGAGCGCAAACTGCACACTCTGATTCAGCATTATTTTAGCTACAGTGGCGGTGCTGCAAATCCCCTACTGGCAATTCCCAATTCTTTTATGTTTGTATAAACAGTCTGCACCGACCGCTTGTCGTATCCATATCAATGCTGTGCTGGTGGGAAGCATGCAGTACCTCAGGTGTGTTATGCAAATAGGTGAACCTGGATTAGACAAATGGGAGAGTTAGGATAATGTAATCCTCTCTCCTGTACACTTCATTATAATATTCACACCACAGCTGCAGAGGCCTTGTCCTGTCTATTAATCCCTCTGACTCCACCCATCTCAGAGAAGGAGACAGTGGGAGACAGAAGCATCCTTCTAGTGTCTCCTCACCCACTGCTTTCTCCTCTGAATGTGCTGACTCCATCAGAATACCTCACTGCAATAAGACAAGTCAATTAACCTGCATGCATCTCTGCTCGCTCCCTCCTGTGTGGGTATGGGCATATCTGTGAGTTTGTGTGCATCCCAGCCAGGTGATATGTGTGCGCGCATTTAAATGACAGACAGGCACTCGCTAATCTTCCCGCCTTAGGTTGCCCCCACACTGTGCTCACACAAATGCGGCACACACAGTGACAGACACACAAAGTCCATCCTGTCTTAGCCAAGATAATTAATCATTAAAATGTATTTCTACAGAGTGTTTGTTTTATGAGCCTTTGTCACACTGAGTCCCGCTGCATGCATGCTTCTTTTTTACTATCACACACTGGCAGAGGAACACGACTCCTCTATGAGACAGCATGATTAGATGGTCCTCAGTCTCAGCTGGGTGTCTGTCTTAACGGTGACAATATGGAGAGGAAGAGAGGGAGAAAGAGAATGGGTAATTGAGACAGACAGAGTGAGAGAGAGCGACTACAGTACATGCCACCAGAGGTAATTAGCAGAGCAGCTGTTTGAGAGGGGGAAAATAGTGTGACACTGCAGGAAGGAGCTGGGGGAATAATTAACCGGTAACACCCGTCATGCTTTCACAAAGAGGAGATGTGTTATTCTACTTGTGCTCTCCACTGAGGAACCCCAGACATCCATGCATGGTCCAACACCTACTGACTTACAGCCTGCAAATCCTCATACAGTAGTTAGAGGGAAGAGGCGGTCACATGACGAGTGTGTGCATCATGTATCCGCTCCACTGGTCAAATTTACAGCATGTTAATTAGGTATTGATTTTCATTCTGTCAGTAATGATGTACAATTTCAGGTCTATTGGTGTAGTATGTGCTCTGTATGGATATGTGTGCATGTGTGCGTGCGTGCGTGCGTGCGTGTGTGTGTGTGTGTTTGGTCCAGGCATTACTCATTTTGTAAGGATCCAAATCTCTTTGCACAGTCATGTTAGAGTAGTTTTCCATCTGCAAACAATTACATTTCAATTTTGTTAGGGAAGGTTATCTTTAGTTTGAGGTTAGGGGTTAAAGGGATAGTTCATCCAAAAATGAAAATTCACTCATTATGTGCTCACCCCTATGCCGATGGGTGGGTGAAGTGTTTGAGTCCACAAAACACTTCTGGAGTCTCAGGGGTAAACTTTGTTAGAGCAGAATCCAATACAATTGAAGTCAATGATGAGTCCTCCTTCTTCAGACGTAATAAAACAACAGAAAAACCTTAACATGCCTCCATACTGCTCGTGTGGTAGGAAGCCCCAATGTTCATGTTCGAAACAACATCATTTACACCAAATCTTTTGTTAAAATGTCTGCTGATATATTCCGACGAGGTGTATTCAGGGACTCTCGGAAATGTTAACCTCTGCTAGCTTAGCCTCTTCCTTTGACTTTTAGACTTAAAATTTGATGTAAATGACGTCGTTTAGTGTCAAATTTGAATGTCGGGGCTTCCGGACACTTGGATGACACAACATGAGCAGTATGGAGGCATGTTATGTTTTTTTCTGTTGTTTTATTACGTCTGAAGACAGGTCACCAATCAGCTACACTGTTTACCCCTGAAACTCCAAAAGTGGATTATAGGGGTGGCATAGGGGTGAGTAGATAATGAGTGCATTTTCATTTCTGGGTGAACTATCCCTTTAAGGTTAGAGTTACTCTCCATGAAATGCATGCATCTGTCAATATACTATATTCAATCAAACCTTCTCAGCTGAACACTGTTATTTTCTCTCTTTACCTCAATACACTGCAGCATAACCAGGCTACAATATGCATTTTAATACATCAAAGTAATAGGACTCGGGCAGTGACATTTTTCAATGATTTTCTTTACCTGTCTGTCAAGTTTTGAAGAGTTAAAAAAAACTATTTCACCCAGTAACTAAACATAACAGTATTGGTGTGGGAGCAGTAACAGAAATAAATTTGATTTATTAAAAAGTTTAAACACACACACACATATATATATATATATATATATATATTAATGATATGGATTTAAATTCAGTGAAATTTACAACATGTTTAGGAGCAGAACACTAAACACACAATTGTATAAAACAGATACATTTATATTTGCTTAATGTAACTGTTTTATAGCTGGTTCTGTCACTACCATTGCTCAATATATCATGGTCACATACCAGGCTGCTCTGCATTCTTCCCCTTTTGAAAAATGAGATTGTTTAAATTAAATTCATCCATTTATATTGAGCATATATCATGACATTTGTACAGTTTAATAACAGTGCATCTAGTGTATATATTGTAGTCCTCTGTGTGCAGCTGGATGGATGTTCTTTTACAGTCACTCTGCAGTGCAGGGTGTCATCCATGAAGACTCGACTGCACAGCAGCAAACAGAGTTACAGTAGCCATTGTCATCCGTCTCCATATATCCACTATTGTAGCAGTAACCCGGTTATGGTGCACCTAACCACAGCCATGTCATATCCCCAGTGTCACATCGCCTGGCTCGCAGGCATTCACTGTCTCTTCAGAAAACACTTTAGATCGCTCTTTTTCAGGAGCAGCATCGGAGCTACTAAAATGATCAGATTAAGTTCTCCTTCATGGTGAAAGAGGGAGAGGAATATCGTTAAATGCAGACTTTCAAAACATAAAATGATAAGAGCAACACTTCTGACTATCTGATATCAGATTAGTCTCTTTCTTACAAAATAGGATGCCTATATTTTTGTGTGTTTTTCTGGCAATATTTAAAGTGTTTTCCACAGACTCACACACTGGTGTCAGCATGCTCTCAACTTTATATCCACTCAGTTTGAAGGGAGGTTTTCTTGGACATTGTAGTTGGGTGGGATTAAATCCCAAAGACTGTTTACTTGAACACAAATATTCTGGAATTAACCAGATTAAGTCAATAGTCTGGATAAGACACTGCCTTGTAAACCGCATTTTCGGGTTAGCTTTACCTGAAGAAACGATAATTATATAAAACACAACATATTCCGACCTTTGTTGCATTATGTAGACATGTATACGTCTTTATTGCATTATAACATCCTATTTGAGTTTCCACAGCATTTCTTGACATCGACATACAGCAGTCACTAACTGCTTGACGAAGAAAGCCCTGGGTTTAAACAAAATAGAAAAATAAAAAGAGTTAAATAAGTTTAAATAAAAAATAAAACACCCAAAGATGGTATACAGTACATTTAGTTAATTTGGGTTGGGGTTTTTAAACTACAAGAATAAAGTTGGACGTACTGGTGCAGTGGATGTAATGACATGGTATTTAATTGCTGTGTGCCGTATGAAACTTTTGAAAACTTGGGCTGTGCACACTGGTGATTTATGTCAAACATGTTGCTTCCTCCTTGTAGCACATCTCCTCTATTGCCCGTGTGATTATGCCAAATTCAGTTTTCTCCATTGTGCACTGTCACTACGAAGATCCAAGCTCTGTCGTAGCCCATCCACCCCCCTCCTCCTCCTCCTCCTCCCCCTGCTCCGACTCATTCCCCGTCTGCATCGTGGATACATTGGCCTCTTCATTTCAGTGTCCTGTGCAATCATGAATAGACTCCATGGTGTGTTGACTCTGCAAGAAAGCCTGTCAAGTTGGTGTCCACTGCGAGTCCCTTTCTACTGCGCTGAAGCATTTAGCAGCTGCTCTCTTTGTCCCCTCGCACTCCTTGGTAGCGGGCGAGGGTGTGTGCGTATTTCCGTGCCCTAAGCACTCTCTACCTAAAGATTACCCTTCATTTTGCAGTGAGCCGCTGGAGCTGCTGACACAGCCATTTCCTTCAGAGAAACTTTGCATATGTATTGACTCTGTGTGTGTATGTGTGTCCCCATGTCTCTTTCCTTTTCCCTCCACAGTACAGTGCACACTACTGTAGGCTATATTGTAGATCATCCTGCCTTTGATACTCTCGCACCTTTTCGTCTTATTCACTTCTCTTTACATTCAGAAGAGAGATTTGTGGATACTTTGCGTTTTACCTCATAGCTTTATCTGATCTGTTAATGTTGTTCACACGTCCTTCAAAGCCCTGGTATACCATTGGTGTGTGTGTGAGACAGTGGACATAAGTGTGCGTGTGATTGTGTATGGATGATGCTATGGGACTGGTTTTATTCCCAGCCCTCTGAGACAGCAGTCAAATGGGTCATAAATATACAGGAGCATCTGTTTGAGGTTCACGCACACACACGCACACGGACCGCCCTGGCAACCGGAAGGGTGTTGGATTCTTTCTCCCCTGACAAAGCTGACACCTCCTAGTGGGAGCCTGCATCATTATGGCAACTGGGACAGTTGGATTTGCATATTCATGAATACTAATGAATGTGCTGGAATGGAAATTGAATGTTAAAACTTTTTTTCTTCCTAAGGCCATATGGTGGACAGTGCTCAGGGAGGGACTTGAGTTCACTTTGAATTTGTTTATGCATGTTATTATAGAAAGGATGAAGGGGAGGGCTGAGTGAAGGAGGACGTTAGCGCTGAGTGTTTCTGTTTGAGTTTGAGTCAGCCAATGATGTTGACGCAAACAAAGGGAGTCTGACGTGGTTACAACAAGGCACTTCCGAAAAGTTATTTTTTTAATCCTGCTTATTGTTGTCTGAAACACTCAAAACAAGATTTGAGAAGCATCTGAAGTTTGAAACACTGTGACTGAGAGCAAGGGTGTTTATGTCTCGATTCCATGGGTACTGTCCATCCAAACCACTTCAGTCCACTTGAGTGTACATCCATCCATCCACCCTAATACCGCTTATCCTTTGAGGGCCGTGGGGGGGGGGGGGGGAACTGGAGCCAATCCTAGCTGACATTGGGCAGGGTGGCCGGGGGCTGTTAAAGTGTTAAAATGTCTCAAATTCAATTTTACAAATCAAAGGCCCTTAAAAGTCTTAAATTCTTTATTTTTTAAGCATGTGATAATTTCTCTACCAGACTGAAGAGGAAGAATTATTAGTTCCGGTATTACTGAGTCTTTAGTTTGTCTCAGGTTATGCCTTCAAACTAATTTTCTTTCTAGCCCGCCTGCTATTAACATGAAGCAATGCAAGTTTATAGTGGCTTTAGAATGACAGGTACATGTACTGATTAAGGCCGGTACCTGGAAGTGCTTATGAAGCAGACTATACTGTCTGTCAAAAGTCTTTCAAACCTGAGACAATGGGGATCAAGGCGAAGGAGTCTGACGGACATAAATTAGTTTAAGTAGAATAAGTGAATTTTCAATTTTGGTGTGTATTTCCATCACTACTCAAACGTCCTAAATTTAACTTGGTTATAGTCGTGCACACCATGCATTGGGCGACAAGTGGGGCGCACCCTGGACACGTCGCCAGCATATGGCATGGCCAACAAACAGACAACCAGTCACACTCACGTTCACAGTGTAATAAGAATAACTTTAGTCTTTGTATGTGTTGTGCTCCCTTTATCAGAGTCATTTCCAAACTGCTGATATATCTGCTGTTTTTGAAAAGCTTCTAACACAACTCTCACATTACGAAAGCAGTCTGCAGGATGAGTCAGAGCAAATAGATGCTTCTATGCTGTCTGGCAAGTCTTACCCTCAAGATAAACTGTAATAAGGTTAAGGGGTCAAACATTTTAATAAGAAGCAAAGACTTGACTTTGGGAAACTGCATAAATGAGCAGTAAAAAAAAAGAAAAGCAATTTGATGCATTAAGAAATTCCTCCTCTCTGCCTCTTTGAATCTATTTTCAGCCCTTCTTGTATTTTATCACGCTAACACTGAACTGTGCCAACAACAAACAACACTGTCTCCGTCTTCCTGACTCTCTCGTCTCGCTGTTGCGTCTCCCCTCCCTCATTCCTCCCAGCATCCACCAATGCTTGTGCCCACCCGACATGACAAGCTCATCAGTGTCCCGGGGCCGACTACTGCTTTTAAGAATCCCTCTTACTTCAGTTCACACAGTCGCTGAATAATTGCAAAATGTTGTCACCTCCACTAAAATTATAATTGCCACCTCTCCGAAATGAACAGAGTAGATGAAAGAGCTCCTGCAAGCTTTCAGTGCCTTTAGTGCACAACACAGGCGTACGCACATGCACACACGTGCACACACAGAGAGAAGAGAGAGGATTCCCTGGAGATTGTTGCTCCTCAAACAGGAGACATTTACAAGTGTTCTATCTCATCAGCCCCCCTCTCTCTCTCAGCTCTGCACCATTAGAGAGGGAGGAATACAGGTTAAGTTGTGTGAAATCACCGTGACAGCACATGCAAATTCACCACAGCCCTCCCACAATGCAACCTGTCAATCTGAAAGACTCTCTCTCACTCTGTACCGGCGAGTCAATGTACTGTATGTCCCTAATCAAATTTAACCTTTTTTTGCTTGGCTCTATCGGGATGCTAAAGTGGCACTGCTCTAGGCGATTCGCCTCCAGTCCATATCTCATCTAGCCAATCGTAGCCCCTGTAGCCCCTGGGCCTTTTGGCTTGTTCATTTTGTCAGTTGTGTGACCGCATGTGTATGTATGAGTTGTGATTTGCATGTTTATGCAAACCCTCTTTTTTTTAACAACAACATACACATCCCCAAGAGCAGTTTTCACAACACAGTTTTACTCCTCACAACAAAGTATATGCTCTCTCTCTCTCTCTCTCTCTCTCTCTCTTTCTCTTTCTCATACTTACAGTTCCTGCTGGATTACTTGGACTCTTGAAGCTTTTCCTAAGAGGAATTCTTGATTTTTGGCAGGGAATACATGTTGTCTTCTCTGACTGTTTATGTTTTACCTCCCCCAGTTCTAATCTCTGCTCAGTATAATTGTCTAATCAGATGTATTTACAGATGCACATATTGCTTTCTCCCTCATCATTATCATGTAATCATCTCCTTGTGTTCTACCACTTCTGACTAGATCTCCTCATTTACATGTAGTCCAGTTGCTTCACTTTTCTGTGTTTTAATATGGGTCTGTGCATGAAGTATAATTCATATGCAGTTGTTAATGTTATATATTGATAAATGCCACACATTGTCTTTTGTGCACATATGCAAATTAATGTTGATGGTTATCTTATCGTTTGATAGCTGATGCTGTCTAAATGCTTTAATGGTGGCCTGTTGTCGCAACGAATGAAGACGTACAATGCAATTCGGCACAACTCAGAGTCAACTTGTTTCTTTATCCAACTTGTACAATGAAAATTGAACAAGAAAATCCAGAGACCTTCAAAGTAATATGTCAAGGGGTCAGTCAGGGGTTGGGTGTTAGCTAATGTTGGGATCTTGTTATAACTGCACTATATCGGCTGCAGTCAGATGTTGAAAAGCAGGTGGATTGTGGGAAACTGTGGAGGTTTCAGATACAGTATCAGATACAGCAGTGGAAGTTTGGACTGAAGAAGAGTGTGATGTTACACCTATTATCACATAGTGTCCCACAGCACAGCACAGTGAGAGTCACAGCGCGTCTCTGTACACAGGGATATACTGATTATACACATGAGCACACACTTTCTCACAAAAGAGACACACATGAATGTGCACAAGAACATCCTGTGCCTTAGAATGCATTGTGTGTGAGAGAGAGAGAGAGAGAGAGAGAGAGAGAGAGAGAGAGAGAGAGAGATGGTATGACCAAGTCCCCAGCCTCTTTATTTGCCTGTTTGGTGTTTGTTGTCACAAGCACAATTTGCATGTTGATATCAGCTCATTATGATCTTAAACTCAGTTGATGAATGCAGATTATGCATCTTGGTCCTGAGCTAGTTGCTGCAGTGCGTGCACATGTACATACACATGTACATGTGCACACATATGCATGCAAACACACACACACACTGGGATCTTCAATGAATATGTATGTTCTGCAGAGTGACAGAGAATAAAGAGAGAACCGTCTTGTCTTACACACTGTTCCCCCGCTCTTCCAGTCAGCACAGAGAAGTAAGGGAGGGAAAGATTGTAGAGAAGAACATGAGGAGGGTTATCTGTTCTGTGTTTTTTTCTGCTTTTTACTTCCTCACCTTCTCTCAGTGGGACATGCTTCTGTCTTTTCATTTCTTTCCTCTCCTGTATCTCAGAAGGGATAATGAGCTAATGTGATGAAACCAAACGGAGCCGATGGCAGCAGAGGCAAGGATGTCAGGATTTCTAAAAGTGGAATGACCAGGAGAGACAAAGATAAATGCCTCCCTCCATTTACAACAAACTTGTTGCAGTGTCTTTTCCTTTTAATGGCCTTTAGTAATTAGTGTAGAACCCACTTTCTACTTTCTGTCTCCTCTACCCCTCACTCTCCGTGCCCATCATTTAATCACTGTGTGAGATGAAGTGATAAAAAGCTGAGCCGGTCTGAGCAGACTGAGCAGGGCAGACGGGGGAGAGAGGATGAGCAAGTGATGTCTGGATTTAGATGGTGTTTTTAGGCCACTGTGCTCTGTTACCAAGCAACAAACGGAAAAAAGTCCTGAGTCACTGGGTTTCCGTGGTGAAAGTGGCTGACCTCACCGTGGTCGAGGTGAAAGGTCAACACAGCCCTCTTTCCAAGAAAATATTGACTCAGTACTAGCTGCAGGAGGAAGTCAGGAAACAGAGGAAGGGAAGGGTTTGATGTCATCTTCTGTGCTCAATCGGGAAAGGATTGGAGGGTGTTTGTGTTTGCATTATTTTATACATGTACTTTATGGAGTATGTGTCTATGATTATGTATGTCCGTCATGGCCCTAGTGTACCCAACTTGCATGCGCGTTTTTGTGTGTGTGTATATTTGAAGTGACCGAGTTAACCCCGTGGTGTGGGAATCTGAATAATTCATGCTGTGAAAGCCCATGAGACCCTCTCTCGTCAGTGTTACAAATGACTACCTTCCTTCCTGTATGCGAACACAGACTTCATGTTTCAATATCTGGACGGCGAGAGTACAGGTTTCATGTTTATTTTATGTTTTTACATGTGTAAAAACTGCCAAAGTGACACAAATTATGCACTGGGATATAAATTATAGATAAACTGTTGAAGTGACAACTTCTCCAGTACAACAGACAAAAAAGAGACTAAGGTCAGAAAGTAGCAGATGATGGTTGATATTGGATTGGGATCCAGCATGTTATTTAGAATGTATGAACTCGGTGTCTAGCATCATTATTTCATGGATGTAAAGGCTGAAATCCTGCAGAAGTGAAACAATACCAAGGCTCTACAGCCATGCTCGGTGCTCTTGGGCACGTCAGTGCTTTGTGCTAAATGCTAACGTCAAGTGTTTGTATGAGGCTGTTTGTGACAAAACTGTCCTGCCCACTGTTATGTATTTGTAATGATCCATACATGCACTCTCTATGTCTTAACATTAAGCAGTGTCATCAATGCTATTTAGGGAGTTGATTTATTTTCTGGTCTTTTAAAATTGTAAACTGCAGGCTTGTGTAAATGTGGACCAAGCTAAATTCCTCAAGCTTTAGATTTGCACGCTACATCAAAAACAGATGACATGAGACCAATAGGTTTTCACACTTGTTTGACAAAAAAAATAAATGGAAATGGTCAAGACGTAAAGTGGCATTTGCTGTGATCAGAGCTATTACTCAGTGGAAAGTTAGATAGTGGCTTAGTCTCAGGAGCAGCATTCTTTGGAGGCTGCATTTGAAGACTGATTGCATTCGGTGAAGCCACCGAAATTGGACGGCCTAGTCGCACCGCTGTAATGCAGCCAACAAATGTGTCCTTCCATTCGTGAGCAATGGAGGATGCAACGGATGGATCCTTCCTGGGCCAACCTATCCCAGGTTAATTGCACACTGGTAAATGAGTTGATGACAAGAAGTTAATGAGCTAGCTCTGTCGGTGGCTGAGCTGCAGTAAGGATATTGGCTCAAAGTAGCAAACGATGCAATGGTAAGAGTGGGACAAGCTTTGACGCGAATAGGAAATCCTCAATAGGCTGTTTAGTGACTCAGTTCCTCCTTATTGTACACGGGCACACGTACACACACACAATCTTTGATCACAAGTTGAATGGCAGGCGCTCTCTCTTTCCCTCTTTGTGCCGTGTTAAATTTGGGCAATACTCCTCAATGGTTATGTTGCCCTGGGGGCTGAGTTAATGGTTGCAGGAAGAACTTATACACATGCACAGGCATGCACAGAAACAAAAGTGCATATGTCGCAGCCTATATTCCAACACAAGTATAAATGCCTCTACTCATATGAACTGAAATACAAATGGCTGCCACTCTGCTCCTGTTTAGCAGTGGGAGTGAGGATGACTGCCAGGAACTGTGTATCAAAGGAGAAAAATGGGGAGAGCAACGGTGGAGAGGCTGTGAAAGATGTGACTGTAATGTACTGTCTGTATCCAAATAGTAATTGTTTCCTATCACAAGCTGGCATGTGCCTTGTTTAGTCTGTGCTGCTCCAATAAACTGTTTGTGTTTATGTGTAAGGAGGACATTCAGCAGAGATAAGTGGGTCAGAGACCAGTCCCTTGTTTACATACAGCTGCCTCTAATCATCATGTCAGGACGGAGATCGGGATTGTAGAGAACAAGAGAGAGACTGAGACTGTCGTACACAAAGCTGTTCTGACCTCTGGACACAATTTCTGCAAAATTCTATTGAGTCCAGCAGTTTGAGCGTTTTCATGCTGTCAGAAACTGTTTCTGTGATGTCGCAAACAGGTAATAATTCACATCAAAGGGAACTTGATAAGATGGAAATTCCTGCATCTATTATAGACTTGGGATCCAATCCACATAAAGGCTGCGCTGTGTAGATTCCATCACTGTGGTAAGATGAAGGCTTTGTTTCAACACAAATGCAGATGTTATATTACAACTTCATTCATCAAATTGGGGCGATTGTAGTTTTTGAGATGTTCTAATTCATGTGGCTGAGAAGCTTATATCTGTTTAAATGTTTTAACAAACAATTTAGGACGTGTGTGTGTGTGTGTGTGTGTGTGCGTGTGCTGTGAATGAATGGACATAACTCTCGTAGCTCGGACATGGGTATCAGGCTTGTAATCCAATCACAGGGCTGGTAAATTCAATTATAGAGTATCTAAGAGATGGGTGTGTCTATACAGATATGGAGCTGGGCTCTTTGCCTAGAAACACTGTTATAAAGAGATGTCAATCAGCTTTTGTGTCCTTTTTTTTTGTCAGTCTGACCACATTTATAGTACATATGCAGGACATTTTTCTATATTTACATAGTCGCAGGATACGTTACAATTAGTGATGACAGGAAACAGAAACCGCTTCAGGTTTTCAGTTGGGGTTTGGTGGAAGAAAATAAATGAACAAGTGGTAACACTGCATCTCAGAGGAGAACAAGAACGTTCTGATGAAAATGTCTTCGAATTAATCATGGGAAAACGACTCTCCTTCTGCTTCCTCACGTTTGAGGTCTTTATGTAGACTTATGTACGGTGTCACATGAAGGCCTTGTGTCTGCTGGTTTCTAACTATTTGTTACACCACACAAATGGCTGTGGACAGCATGTGTAGGTTTGTAAGGATGAAATGGGCAATGATAGAGTGAAAAAGAGAGACGTGGGGTTAGAGTGGCTGCTTGAGTTGAATTGAAAAAGCAATCATTTTGGTGTGATGCCAAATCATCTCAAGTGTACAACATTTTAAAACTGGATTGGGGAGGAACAGAGTGAAAAGGAATGAAAAGATAAGGGGTATGAAAAAGAAGGGACGCAAAATCAGGGGAAATGATTTAGTGGTTGAAATTTAATATAGGGAGTTCATCGACTGCTTATGGCACTTGAGTGTTATCACATTCTCTTATGTTTGTTGTATTGTCTGTCTCTTTTCTTTCTTTCCATCTGAAACAAACAGGTGCAGATTCAGGATGTCTTGCAGCTCTGTATGAGGCTTTGGAAATGGAAAACTGATCTCACTTGAGCAGGATTGGTACTGGAAAAAAAAAAACATTGTCATAACATTCTCATCTAAAAAGCCCCAGAGTACAATTAGCTCCTATGCATGGCTGCATAAAGAGTCTTATGAGATGCGAGTTTCATTTTGAATACGGTTAGCTTCTGCAGTGTTGCTGAATAAGGTTAGCGCCACTCTTTTATACCTAAATGTGCTTTGGTAATCATGACGTTTGTTCTCTGCTGAATGCTAACGTCGATGCTAACCCAGTTTCATCAACGCTAACGCTGTCTTCCAAATTGAATTAATTCACAGGAGGATGTCAACAATAACCCCCCGAGTGCGTATGAGAGGGAACAGCTGAATCCAGCTCGTCTTTGACTCTGATGCAAAAAGCCTCGCCCCGCTTCGCAGTGTAGACGGCATTTAAATGTCTTTATAATGTATATCAGACGCAAATTCACTCCACCTGCTGCACAGATTTAAACTGATTTTAATCACTCATATGCATCAGAGATAATGTAGGGAGGAAGCAGATAGACGTATAAAAGTTGGTGTGTGTGTTCACGGAGTAGAGTTAATGTTATACATTAGATAAATGTCTTTTCTCATCACAAGAGACTGGGCTGTATAATCCAAGCCTGTGAGAAGTGCTGGTGTGTGCCTGTATGATGTGTCTGTCTGCACAGTACATGCATGCACACTAACGCTCTAGTGTGTTCATGCACGTGCTTGTGCACGCACACACTTGCCCAAATGGATTATTTGCTGTGTGCAAAAGATCCAACAGCCCCAGCCAATTCTAATGAACCAATTATAATAAAGTCTTTTCCTCCTCTTCCCTTCCATTTGATAGTGAGAGTCATACTGTGGACTAAGCAGCTTTACTTTATTGCATCTCATTAACTTAACCAAAACAATGTTTGAAGTCCAAAGCAGCTGTTTAAAAAGGACACGGTATCAAAATGAGGCCCAGACATAAAGTTAACCAAATAAACGTTGGTATTAGAATCGTCCTCTGATGCTCTAAACCAAAAAGATGCTTTGTAGCAAATTAAGCTATGAGCTCATTTCCATTTGTCCACCCTTGACAGAAGATTTGGTACAGTTGTCTTTGGTTGAGATTGTTTTCACCAAATCAAAATATCCGCAAGAATCTTTTTCTGCATTATGTAAAAAACAACAACAATATCAGTGCATTAGACATCATACATAGTGGGATATCTCATGAAAGTCTTATATCAGTCAAACTGGTGGATCTATTTCTTCACCTTACCTCGCATGTGATGAAAGGATTCATGTGATAGGTCTACTAGCAATTGATACTGGCTCTCATTCAGTGGTCTGTCGATCAATTAGTATTAAAATTTGGAAGAACATTCATTGGACTCTTGTCCTTACTTTATAACACTAAGAGCACAAAATGGCTCTAGGAATTGTAATGTCTTAGAACATAGACTCTACTTTTTGCATTGTTCTGAATTCCATTGCTAAAATTGTATTGGATGCCTTGACTGAGCATTGAAAACATCCAAAAGCCTTAGGAGACTCTCAGGGCTAGGGTTGGTTATTCTGGAAAAGCTAGCAAGAGATACATCCCACTCCTTCCCATTGGCCCTCTTGTCAAAGCTACGCCCCCAAAACACATGAACGCTCACCGCCTGGCAACTGCTAGAAGCCGCTGACTGTCGCTTCTGCCTCAGCAGTGTATGCATGGCAGGGTCTACACAGGCAGGCAAGTCTGTTAGTGATACCGGACCTACTTACCTAGTAAGAGGTACCTGGTAATAAATGAGTGTGTTTACTGTAGTCCTGCGAGGTGTATTTTCTATTTTGCTCAGACAACTTTATTTATTGATGGCTATGTGGACGTGCAGAGATTTCAACAAAAATGTTGAAATGTGTATCAGATACAACATAGCAACCCCAACCTTTAAAGCTTGAATAAATGCTAAATTAATTTTCACATCTTCTTACAGCATGAGTCTTCCCATGAGACTGTTTTGTTTACACTTGTAATAAGTAACCAAAACTGTAATAGGAAGATATGACAACAGTAATGTAGAATGACAGAAGCATGGGGACAGAGAGGATGATGAATTGCAGCAGATGTGATTTGTGTTTACATAAAATCTCTCATTTGTTGAGTAAAAGTATTTTTTGTGTTTCATAATATGGCTGCTGGCCTGTGCTCCTTGTTGCTATAGGAACCACAAAGGTCAATAGAATGTCTGGTGTGAGAATGTGAAGGCTCCTCATAGTAGAGAAATTTACTGAGCAACAGAGAGACACTATCGCTTCACCTTCTTTTTTCTTTTACATCTCTGCTCTCCATGTTTCTCTACTTCCTTCACAATAATCTCCTCTCCTCCTATCCCCCCTGTCCTTCTTCTCATCACTGGTTTATAGACACATCTCATCTCCTCACTTTCACCACAAATTGTACTTCTAGAGAGGTGCTCTCATCGACACTGACAGCTATCTAATTGCCCTTGCATCCTTATGAATAGATGTCGAGCATGTTTGTTCACTTGTGTGTGTGTGTGTGTGGTGGTTGCTCCTGCACCCCCAAGCTATTACCAGAGCTGTTTCCCTGCTACATTGTAGGGTATTGTGTGTCTTTCATTGTGCACTGGCTGTTGCGAGTAGAGCCTCATCAACTTACAGCTCAATAAAGTAGTTGAGAACCGAGAGTGTCCATCACTGATGGGAGGTGAGAGGAGGAGGAGGAGGGAGGACAATGAGCAGAGAGAATAGACAGTGCAACCTCTTATATATGTCCTGTACAGATTCATTTCATTTTGGCGGTATTTTGCGTGCTGGCATGTTTGAGCATAAATTCCTGGGTTACTCTAACCCTAACCTTAACCTGTGACCCCAAAATCAGCTAACTGGTTTTAGCCTTCATCCACATTAATACATTCTTGTTTTAAAACGCATCACTTTTGCTAACGTTTACACCTGGCGTCCACACTACTCTGGAGTTTTTGTAAATGCTGCTGGGCCCGTTTTAGTTTGAAAACACCAGGATTGGGTTTTAGTCTGGACGGTTGGAAATGGAGACTTGGAAACTATGTCATTGTCACGGACGTTCACTTCCTGATTTGGTCTTATCAGTCACCATGACTCCACTAGCAGCAGTGAATGCAACATGGATAACAAATTACTAGTTTGCTAAAACTTACTTTGAATTACACTTCGACCTCCTCGTTCAGTGCAAGCAATGAAATCCCTTTTTACCATTGATGGTCCTTGTTTTCGTATTATTTTCTGCAATCAGGAACCAACTGAAGAGTAGATGGCTGTTTTATGTGAATGATCATGGGATTTGCATTTTCAGCTGTGTTATTATGAATGGAGTTGGTCAAAATATATATTAGTGTGGGTGTAGCTGTAGTCTGGAATTTGTCCCAAAGGTGGCCTATGACAGACAGACAGACAGACACACACACACACACACACACACACACACACACACACACACACACACACACACACACACACACACACACACACACACACACACTTTTGTGTTGCTCAGAAAAGAGTGTTTGCATAAATATGCAGTTTTTTATTAAAAAGAGTGCATTAGTAAAACATTTTACTGAGAAATGAAACAAAACAATCCAAACAACTCTCTGCATGTGAACAAACACAGAAAGAAATGAGCACATACTCTTGTGTGTTCACACACACATAGAGAGCTTGATGAGACAGATGGCAAACGGCTGGTGTATGAACCAAACTGTCCATGTTATCTTTAGGTGTAATGGTGCGGTTAATGATTCTGCTGTGCTTGAACGCTATAAAATATTACATAAATTACAACGTATGCATTATCAGTTAGTGTGAGGGACAGAAGAATTTATCTTAGTTTGAGTAGCTGTTCATTAGCTCTCTCTCTCTCTCTCTCTCTCTCTCTCTCTCTCTCTCTCTCTCTCTCTCTCTCTCTCTCTCTCCCCCCCCGCCCAAAGTGTCGAGCAGCAATATCAGCATCTAAATCAGCCTCACAAAGCGTCAAAGTTTTGCCCTGAAACTTGGTCTGTTTTTAGCCTGACCCGCCTGGATTAGCTGGTTATTAGGATGCAGCGCTGAGCTTCAAGGCTACAGCATGTTTTATAACATCCAAACCTCATAGTGGGTGGATTCAGCTACATGTCCTTGGAGAGGGAGACGGTGAGAGAGGCAGAGAGACTAGTGTGTGTGTGTGTGTGTGTGTGTGTGTGTATGTGTGTATGCTAGCATATGTGTGTTGTGTATCGTGTTGTACTTTGTGTCTGTTTGAGGAGGATCGGAACGACAAACCTCCTGAGTGTATTGATTCTGTACTCTCCTAGCTGACTCTAGGGACAATACCACACTACATCACTACTTTCTACACTTTTGTGTATTTTTCAGTGTGTGTTTGTGTGTGTATTTGTAATAACCCTACGTGAGCACTATCAGGGGATGTGTTATGTTGTTTGTTGCTACATCTGTGTGATCCCCTTGAGAATACAAAAGGCACTGGGATTATCTCAGCCAGTCTCACATCAGCTGAACCTAGTCATCAGTCACTTCTGTGTGTGTGTGTGTGTGTGTGTGTGTGTGTGTGTGTGTGTGTGTGTGTGTGTGTGTGTGTGTGTGTGTGTGTGTGTGTGTGTGTGTGTATCCAAGCACATATAATGTATGTCTTCCCTCTGTTGTGTCAGAGGATTTGTGAACATGGCAAGACAATGTGTCTGTGGATGAATGCATGAATATTGCATGTATATTTATGTGTGTCCGTGTCTGTGATATGTATTTTCTTTTTTCTCTGCTCATGTGGGAATATGTTTTTGTTCAGCTGCTTACATGCAGTATATAAAATGTTGTGGATCACTTAAACAAAGACGAGACCAATCTGGAAACAATGTTATTATTATTTTTATTATAGTCTTTTGAACTCTTGAGGATGAAACAAACCAAACTACCACATTGTTATTGAAGGTAAATCTCTGAAGACTTTACTGGTCAACCTTGAAGAAATGATCAAAATATTTTCAGAAGATAATTTGCTTTTATGAGGTCATCTTGCAAAGAAACTCCCTGTAGTCCGTGACTGAAAACCCTTTTTCAGACTATGAAAACATCTTTCTCTTACTTTTGTTAGTTCACATTTATATTATTTAAGCTCTCTCGCTATGTGCAGGTCTGCTTGTTATTTTAAAAACTGTAAACAATGCAACAGCATATGACCCAGACTTCTTCTACTTTATTTAGCTGTCTGCAGCAAATGCTTGAATTTTCAGGAAGATAGTTTTGAAGACGACGCCACAAAATATGGACGATAGAATTAAGTACAGAAGCCCAATATTTCTGGTGTAGATGCAGATCTGGAATAGTGTGAGAGAGCAGGAGCGTGCACTGTACCTTTAAACCGTTAGGGTGCTCCAGGGGGGATGGGTCTTTTTATGTCTGCATTATACAGCCAGTCAGGTCTGAGGTCATAGGTCAGGGGTCAGGGCTGCAGTGACAGCACCAGACACTCAGACCTCCTCGGTCAGGTCTCATCTGAATGCTGCACTGGGGTCAGATCTGTGATTGTCGTGGTTTACCTGAGCTGATTTGTGATCAGACAGATAATACTGATATATTGAGGTCGGTTGAAGGGGTAAAGGTGAGGTAATTGCTTGTAAACTTGGGACTTGAGGTTATAGGATCAATGAATTGAGGTTTTCCCAAAGGTTTTTTTTGCCCAACCGTAAATGCAGCACAATATCACAGTAACTCAGTGATTCAACATTAGGAAAGACAAATTAATGTTTTAGAGAAGGACAATCCAACCTCTAAACATTGGCAGGGCCTATTTTTAATAGGCTTACTAAACAGAGTTTACTGAATAAATTAGGATGGAGGATCTCAATTTTGGTGCCCATACAAGTTCAAGTCCAATTTGTTTTCAACCATAGGACTAAATTAAGGAGACCAAAATAGAAATCCTAGCCCTGGCAAATTTGTTGTATTTTTTTGGATCACTGCTTCATTATATATCTCATTTTCCCTGCAAATTGCCCAAAAGGATATATTTGTGTTATCGGGCTTCAGGCTCTGATCTGCACTGATACATTTGAAGGTCAGGCCTCATAGAGGAAATGGAAATAAAGAGTATAATTTAATCTCAAGTGCATTGTAATAAAAGTAGACACACAATCGTACGGTCTACGTTTTAAAAAGCTGTTCCACTAATTGTGTTTCAACAAGGAGCACTTTGAAACAAGGGATCACTTCCACAGACACATAATGAAATAACAACTGAATGGATGGGGGGGATGTGGCGGTGTGGTGGGGCTTTTTGTTTGTGTGCCGCAGAGAGACACACTCCCATGATAATGCATTCATATATGTGGACTAGAGATGTAATGGTATATGGACGAATGGGCCTGTCAGTTCGGCACGCATGTGTGCCAGTGGCGACTGGTGATACACTTTATTGGGGGGGGGGGGCAAACTGGGGAAGCAGTAAAATACATTACTTACACCACATCCAGTTGGCAAACTGTGTTTCTAATAACAAGGGCGGGAGAAGCCCTGGTTGTTAGCTCGTCCTCGATCACTTGCCGGCTGCTGAATCTGTAAATCGGGTCAGTCCGGACCAATCTCCTTTATCCTCTTCTTTTCTTGTGAACGGGTGGGCTGCGTCCCGTGGAAAATCGGCAACAACCAATTAAAGAGCAGCCTTAGGTCCCATGGTTGCCAAAGGTTTAAAGAGATAGTTGAAATGAAAATTCACTCATTATCTTCTCACCACTATGGAGGGGTGGGTGAAGTGTTTGAGTCCACAAAACCCTTTAGGAGTTTCAGGGGTAAAGAGCGTTGCAATCAAATCCCCAAGTAACTGGGGGGGCCGATTCTTCAAACCTAAAAAAATCGCTGTATCAAGAACATACCACAAACTCAAAACTGAGATACACACTAAACCGGAACTTTTATGTACACCCGCTACACCCCTAGTGTGGACCCATGTCTGCTCTGTCTTTTGTCCAAGTGAGGTATGTGTGCTTTGAACTGTCCTCATGTTCCCTCTGTATAACCAGAGTGATAATGACAAGAACGTCTCAGGCTCACGTTGTCTCCCACACAGGCTAATAATCGCTAATGTGTTAGATGTTCTGCTGCTGTTTTCACAGAACGTGCCAGACTCTGAGAGGAAAAGTAACGCCACTTCAATTTGCACCTTGTCTTTAGAAATGTGTGAACAACAGCAGAGACAGTGCTTGTGTGTTACAGAGTGTTAACCAAACCCTGAGGGAATGGTCTTTGAAAATGACTTGTATGAAGCAAGTTTTTAAAAAAAAAAATGTGTGAGAGAAAAAGACGGATAAGGGCATCATTAAAGAAAAATATGGTGGATTCTCAGAGAAGGCCAATATACAATGTGCTGATGGTCTGCTCTTACATTCAGTATTTTCACCCTGCAGATGCAGCGCGGATTAAAATATGACAGTGATTCATGTGTGCTTGAGCTGCACGGACAGATGTGTGAAACAAATAGCTGAAGACAATTTGGTTCCTAATGTGGTGGATTGGGCCTGTGCGGCAGTCTCCATAAAGAGACTTAACGTCCCCCTCAGCGACTCCCCTGTCCCTAAGCTCCACTGCCACCTCTTCATACATATACATGGCCGCTAAAGAGATGGTTCATGAATACTATCACAGAATCACAGACCCAGTCGCTGATAGTATTGTCTGTGCTTCTACCTGAACATGTTGGAGAATGAGTTTTTTTCCCCCCCGTCTCCTCTTAAATGATTACTGGCTGTATGTATTCAGCTGTTTTGCATGATCATCTCCACTCGCCTTGTCATCTGTGAGGAGGCTTTGTGTTTATCAGCCTCAGCACTTGTGTGTTTTTATAACCATCGCTGCCTGTAGAGGTACCTAACATCACACTGAGCTTTACTGGTAATACTTCCTCCCTGGTGAGTATGTGTGCTTAGAAAAGGCTTTGCAGGGTTAACCCTTTTGTGTGTGTGTGTGTGTGTTTGTGTGTGTGTGTGTTTGTGTACACGTGTGTGCAGGTTTTTTAATCTTTCTGTGCGTCCATGTGGGTGAAATCTTTTAATGCAACTGTTTATCAGAAGAAAAAGCCTGAGGGCAACAACCTCTTTCTCTGTCTCTGTTACGCACACACATGCCCTTTGATGAAATGTTAGCTGCTGTGGAGGTTTGTAGTAGCTTTGTGTCGTGTCTCGGGTGTGAGTCTTTTCTAGTAGTGACTTCCTATTGTGTACATTCGGGGGAGAATTTGTTGTGTTAGACTGCAGCTGCCAGCCTCCCCTTCATTACTCAGTGCTGTAACTGAGCCTGAGCTCGAGTCTCTCTCTCTTTCTCTGTGTGTTTGTGTGTGTGTGTGTGTTTTTGTGTGTGCGAGAGAGAGAGAGAGAGAGAGAGAGAGAGAGAGAGAGAGAGAGAGAGAGAGAGAGAGAGAGAGAGAGAGAGAGAGAGAGCTTGTGCGCACCTGTAGCAGCTGTCATGAGCAAGCTTGCTAATCATCTGATGTGTCACTCTTCACAGGGGAACAGACGCCGTATTCTGGTCGCAGTCACTCTACCTAATATTCAACACCTTTGTGTGTAGTCAATTAACACTTTAACTGCTCTCCATTGTGAGTGTGTGTATGTTTGGGACACTGTACCTACACGTGTACAGTATGTTAGCCGGATATACGTTTACACTTGAATTATCTTCACCTTCACCTAACCCTACACCGATCATCAACCCAGACAAAAACAGGAAACCATCACCTGCTAAAAATGCTCATGCAATAATACACATGGGCTCCTCTGACAGCCAACGGTAAGTACTCGACTTGCCTTTGCTTTAACTGCAGTAACTGCGAGAGGACTTTTGACAATGTGTCTTATTTTCTTTCCTCTTGAGTCCATCTCACAGAGAGTGGGAAAAAAGCAGATTGGCAGCTTTTCGTGTCAAAGAGTCGGAGCAGCATTTTTCAGATCACATTTAAGCTGCCTTTAGACCGCCCTGTCAACGCAGCACTCCTCAGTATGTGAAAGGAGATCTTCAAAAAACCAGCTTCCACATTTTGATTCTGCATAGTGTAGAAATGCAACGATCAAAACGGTCATAAATCATTGTAACATTTTGTTATGATCATCATGTGTCAAACGTGTTCATGTGCTGACACAGTATCCGACACTGTAGAGTTTATACATTTAATATCTACCTAACGATTTCAGAGGTCTGTCTGTCGGCCTGTCTACAGAACACATATCTTGATCTGTATCTTGTCAGCTTTACACTTGGCATGTGCATGGTTAAGGGCCCAGGGAAGTTCAGGGTTGATACGTAATAAGTTCAATTTAGCAAAAGACTTTAAATAAACAGGCGACCAGTGCTATGCAGCCGCGGTGGCTCGGACTTATCGTGGTGATTAGTCCGAGTGATGTTTATCACAACAGGCACAATCATGACAACAACAACTTATTCTCCAGTTTGGCTCTGCGTCGTCGAACTGCACCAAACAGGTGAACAGCTCTTTGTGCAGCAGCGGTGGTGCAGCTTCAGGAATCTGTGGACTGTGTCCCATAGCTGGGTTTTTACTTGCAGCTCAATACTGCAGGTCAGAAAGAAAGATGCAACCAGCATCACCTGCATTAGTGCTGTAGTTCATACTAATAAAACATTTTCTATACTTATCATTTTTCCTGCCTCTTTATCTTAAAAGAACTTTGATGCAAGACATATACCACCTACTGCTGTATTGACAATTGATTTAGGTATCCAGCAGATTAGTGTTTAGAATATTGGTATGGTAAAGGATGCCCGTTTAAACATCAGCATGATGTGTCCAAATAAAATCTTTATGACTAAACTCATACGAGTTTGATTAATTGCACTCTCGCTGGAGAAAGACATAGCTAATGGCAGTGACTGGATTCCTCGTGGGCCACCACTGTGACTGGAGCAGTGAGGGGGTTGGCAGGGTGTGACGACCGAGCCTGTGCTTTCCGACAGACCTTCCTCAAACGCTGTCTAAAGTATATGACTCCAGGTGATGCACGGCGCTAATTAAAATTGATTACGGAGCACTGGCGGTTCTGTGCCCCTCTCTCGTTGCTCGTGTTCAGTCTTTCTTTCCATTTGAACAGCTTTTCCTGTTCCTCTTGGCCCTCCTCTCCTTTTTCTCTTCTGCTCTTTACTCCTCCCTTTGTGCCAAGCCAGTTGTCCGTGCATTTGACAAAGATGGCAAGAATATTGATATTTATCACTGTGATACATGATGCATGCACAATCACACACACACACACGGACGCCCTCTTTCTCACACATACACACACTCAGTCACAAGGGTCTCTCAGCATGACCTCAATAAAAGAGTCATCATCGTTGGAGGAAAAAAATGAATTTGTGCGGAGAAAATGACACAGCTGCTAATGAGGACATTGCAGTGACTTCCTCTATGAGCATTAGAGGAGATGGGAAATGAGAGGCAGGCTAAGAGAACAGAAAGAAAAGGGAGTACAGGTGGAATTGATTTGGTCACATAGTGAGACGAGGCGGCAGAGCCACAGAGATGCCTACTGTGATCAGTGCGCTGCAGAAGTTTCCAGACCCTGGCAATGAGAAACCGACCACACACGTCTATACATCAGTTCCTCGTTCTCTTCTGCCACCTGTTTTCTCTGTCAACGTCTCGACCAATAGATTGATGCGGGGAACCTTTTCCCTCCAAACATTTCCCTCTATCTTTTTCTCAGATTTATTTTTCACCTTCTAAGCCCGTCTTCCTCGAGCAGTTCAGTTTCCGTCTTCTCATCGCTTTGCACGATCCAAAGTGTTCACACAGTTCACAGGTTTATGTTACGTTTTGATTTGTGTATCTGTATATGTGTATGCAAGCAGGTGATAGCATGTGTGTGTGTGTGCGTGTGCATATACTGCATGTGTGTTTCTCTTTACCTGCCCAGGCTTGGGATTAAATGTCAGTCTCATAGATTGATGCTCTGTCTGATAGAACGCCACAGCAGGAATGAATCCGTAGCAGCTTTCAGATGGGAATAGAAAGACACACTTAAAAAGAAACATATCCGATTTTCTGTATGCAAGTGAGTTGAAGCCACACATATGCACTCAAACACGGTCATTTTTATAGACACACTGCCATATTCCTTCAGCATTTCCCTCCCAAGCAAAATAGCATGTTAACTGTTGATACTCCATATTCAACATAGGATGAGTCTCTTTGAGAGGGCACCAGCAGAAAATGGCAGGAGGTTAAATGCTTCCTTTTTCAGCACATACAGGGGTCACACACGGGTAATGTGCTGTGAGTGGCTGGCAGAGCGCCATGCGGAAAGGGCACACTTCTACATTTTCAGCGGAGTGGGGAAGCGGGGGAGGGCCTGTGGGGTGTGTGTGTGTGTGTGTGTGTGTGTGTGTGTGTGAGAACATCTAAGTATATGAACATGAGTGTGTGAGAAGATAGAGAGAGTGACTCATGATGATATACCTCTGCTGCAGTTTTGGCGCTCATCCATGTTTGAGCACATTTTTATCAGACTCTATATCGATGACCTCACTAATGTACATGGATGAATGAGAGTGTCAGGTTTTACGCCGTATGGGTGGAGGATAATAGTCGCTTGAAGGAAACTTAGCAATTTTGATAACTTATAAACATTTTAAGACTTTTAATCAAAAATATTTCATCAAACACATTTGTTAATTATTAAGAGACTGGCTGCTTTTCTCTCCATCATCCATCCATCCATTATCCATATTGCTTATTCTTTGGAGCTGGAGCCAATCTTAGCTGACATTTGGTGGGGGGGAGGGGGGGGGGTACACTCTGGACAGGTCACCAGTGTATTTCAGGACCAACATTCAGGGAAAACCATTTACACCTACGGCCAATTTAGAGTCTCCAATTAAACTGTCCACAATCAGCATGTCTTTGGACTGTGGGAGGAAGCCAGAGTACCTGGAGAAAATCCACGTCAACACAGGGAGAACATGGAATCTCAGAAAGATCCCCAGATTCTAACTGGTAACTGTATTGCTCTGAGGCTGCAGTGCTAACCACCACCATCATTTCACTCAAATAACTGAGATCTTGGAGAAGCTGAAAATTAAATGCATTTTTTGTTTTACTGTCCATTATACCATAACCGTGGAAAATGTCTGTCGTCTCCACAGCCAGGAGAAGGCTCACAGTCCGGCCGCAGCGCCACAAGTCCGGGGCAGACACCAGGGAGCCATGCCCAGCTCCACTAAATCCACTTACTGTGTTAATTTGGGTCTTTTCATACATGTTTGGGCCGTGAAAAGTTATTTATTTAAAGTTTTTAGCGGCTCTGCTCCTCTCTGTGCCTCTATCTACCGCGTCAAAGCAAACCGAGCGCGCCGCCATCTCCTCCGGCTCCGTACATTGACTAAGT